>NW_021616125.1:0-12813 GCF_004785775.1 Grammomys surdaster
AGTATAATTTATCTTCTGTAACATGTGTGTAACCCAGTGATTTGTAGTAAATGTCCTGAGTTATGCGTGTATCACTTTGAAAGTTTCCTTCGCGTCCCTTGAGTTTGCAGTTCTTAGCTCTCACACCACATGCCTATTTTTGACACATTATTTTTTTTGCCTCCACCTCTCAAAAGAACAGTCCACATACAATACTTAAAGTCGTTCCCTCAGCAGCTAAGAGCGCCTGCTGTCCTTGCAGGGGACTGGAGTCGGTTCCCAGTCCCCACCCTGGTGGCTGACTACCCTGAATTTCAGCTTGAGGAGAGCCAATGTTCTCTTCCTGATTTCACTGACAACCTCCCCCCACCCCCATGCATATTCACAACCATAAAAAGACACAAAAAGAAAACAAAGCTTTTCTTTAAAAAAAAAGCAAAAAAAAAAAAATCCATCTGAATATGAGGTTAACTGCTTTGATGCAGGAAGAGGTAGAGCGCATGCACTGTAGAGAGCAGTCCCGTTGACTGGGCCTTGATACTTACTGTGTCACTCACTCATTGCTTCCGCCCCCACCTCAGTCTCTTCATCTGTGAAATGGGCTAATTATGGTAATTAGTTTCCAGAGTTGTTGTGATGATTATAAATAATGAGTGCTTACTATTATTTGCGGAAGCTGCCGTGTGTCGAGAACTTTAGTTAATATGATTAATCTCTTTCTGGTGTAGGCCCAAAAAGATGGGCTGAGTGTCTTTGCAAAGAGAGCAGTTTAAATCAGATTCTGTATCTGAAGTTTGCTTCAAGTACAAGTCTCTCTCCCTCCGTGTGTGTGTGTGTATGAATATTACATGCATGCATGTGTATGACTGTAGTTTGACTGTAAAAGCAAGCTGATTTCCAACAGAGAGCATTTTGCAGTGTCTTTATTTAGAGAACTCTATTAAGCCATTTTCCCTGCATCTTCCATGTTTATATTTGACAGGGCTTTGACACCAGGGAGATAATTGCCCACCTTTTCTTTCTTTCTTTTTTTTTTTTTTGTAGAAACCATAGTGACCATAGGAAAGCGCTGGAAATTGTGTCTTTCTCTCGCTTGAGGACAGCCGCCTACCAAATGAGCAGGGCAGGGCGACAGGGATTCAGTTTGTCTCTGGTAGCTTGACAAGCCGGAACTGAATTATCCTTTAATGAGATCTTTGTCTTCTCTTTTTGTTCTTTTCTCTGTGTACAGATGCACAAAGCAGGGTCATCAGAAGTCCCTCGATTCAAAAGATGAGAATCCTGAGAAACACTGCCCACTGACGGTGAACCCCTGGCACATGAAGAAAGCCTTTAAAGTCATGAATGAACTAAGAAGGTACCGGACTGTCACTCTAATGCATATGCACCCATTAGCTTTCCTTTTATTTCTCTTTGTCTGTAGGACCCTGCTCCTCCATTGTTACTGGGATACAGGGAACATCAAAAGCTTTTCTGCAAGGTTTTTAGGAGAAGCAAGGCCTGGGAAGTGCAGGTGATAGACAGCTCCTCTGTCCAATAGCCTGTAGTCATGCATGGCGGGTGTGAGTGCAGGCTTTCTCTAAGGAAAGTCTATGGTGACTTTCCAAGGAAAATAATTCCTTTCCTTTTCTCTTTCCTGCCCTTTCTTTTCTAGTTTTAGTACCTTTGAGAGAAAGTCTGTGTGTTCCAGGTTGAGCATGACCTTGAACTCCCGACCCTCCCTTTGCCATTCAATTGCTGGGTGACAGGCGTGGTCTACCACTATGCTCCCGCTTATAAATATGCGCTAAATATGTTTTTGATCTTTAAAATACAGATTGCATGATAAACATTGTCAGATATTCTGCTTATTCATTTGTTCATTCATGTGTGTGTGTGTGTGTATGGGTGTGTGTGTGTGGGTATGTGTGTGGGTGTGTGTGAGTATGTGTGTGGGTGTGGGTATGTGTGTGTGGGGGAGTGTGTGGGTATGTGTGTATGGGTATGTGTGTGTGGGTATGTGTGTGTGGGAGGTGTGGTATGTGTGTGTGGGGGTGTGTGTGGGTATGTGTGTGTGGGTGTGTGTGTGGGGTGTGGGTATGTATGTGTGGGAGGTGTGGTATGTGTGTGGGGGGGTGTGTGGGTATGTGTGTGTGGGTATGTGTGTGTGGGGGGGTGGATATGTGTGTGTGGGTATGTGTGTGGGAGGTATGGTATGTGTGTGTGGGGTGGGTGTGGGTATGTGTGTGTGGGTATGTGTGTGGGGTGTGGGTATGTGTGTGTGGGGGGGTGTGGGTATGTGTGTGTGGGTATGTGTGTGTGGGAGGTGTGGTATGTGTGTGGGGGGTGGGTGTGGGGTGTGTTGGGGGTGTGTGGGGTACACTCTCTGTGCACACATGTGGGCACATATGGAGGTGAAGAGGATAGGCTGTGGGAATCCATTTTCTACCACTGTGTTCCGGTATTTGAACTCATGTCTTCAGCTTTGATGGCAAATGCTTTTGTCCTCTGAGCCTGGGGATTTAGGGATTTAAATGGAATATTTTATTGAAATTAATCTTGTTTATTTTTACCTTTCAATGTGACTACTGGAAAAATCGTTACTTGCATTGTATTGTCACTCATTGATACTGAGGACAGGCTTCTAATTCCAGCCGTAAGGAATGTGGACACATACTTTTAGACAAGGAAACTTTAGCTTGCGCACTGGCAGTTGTAGTCGTTGGGGACAGTACCTGACTGTTGCTAAGGTGATTCTCATGTATGTTAAGGGCCATTGCCACACACTGGGCCTTCCTGCTACACACTTGCAGTCCTAGCATGCGACAGACTGAGGCTGGAAGCGCTCACATTCAAGCCAGAGTTGACTCTATAAAGAGATCTGGTTAAAGAGAAAAGACTTTGGTGATAAAGGTAACATTAAAAGCTGAGTAAATAGAATAGAGTCTGGAGAGATTGCTCAGCAGTTAGAAATGCTTGCTACTCATGCAGCAGACCCAGGTTTGGTTTGCAGCACTCACACAGTGGCTGGAACAGTCCATAACTTTAGTTCTAGGAGAGCCAATGCTGTCTTTCGATCCCTTTGGGCATCAGACACCCATGTGGTGCATACACGTACACTCAAGCATGACAGTCAAGCATAAAATCGAATAAATCAAAAACCAAACCAACTAAAAGACTGGTTTTTAGCAGCCCCCCCCCCCCCCGCGCCCTTGCTCCTGTTGGCCACAGTAGCTTTGCTTCCTTTTTTACCTTGGTCTCTGGTTGACCTGGACATGATTCACTACACCACAGGATCGCAATACTTCCTGCTCCTTCCCCTGAGGCAAATGACTGCATTTTGAGCCACACTTGACTTTGAGTCTTTGCTTTATCCCAGGATTGTTTGGCTCTGGCCATCCCCAACCTGGTGTGGGTGTGGACTATGTGGCTGTTCATTGTGTTGCACTATTTCATGAGCCAGAGTCCCCAGCCAGGGGTTCATGCTGATCTTCAAACAAGGGAGACCTTTGAGTAGTTGTAGTTGGCTGCTGCTCTGGAACCAGGCATGTTTTAGTGATGTCACTCGCCGATAGTATTTTTAAAATGTGCTTACTGTGCAAGAAT
Source organism: Grammomys surdaster (assembly GCF_004785775.1). Lineage (NCBI taxonomy): Eukaryota > Metazoa > Chordata > Mammalia > Rodentia > Muridae > Grammomys > Grammomys surdaster. Next base: position 3,565 of record NW_021616125.1, read on the forward strand.
GAGAACCTGCATTTGGACCCTCAGAACAGCATCAGTAGCCTGGAGCATTAGCACAGGTCTGTCAGTGAGAGAGGCAAAGACAGGAGCATCCCTGGGGCTCACAGAACAACCAGTTTAGCCAGTCACCAGCTTCATTGAAAGACCTAGTCTGAGAAGGTAAAGGAAGAGCAACAGAGGAAGACATTTGAGGCCAGCCTTTGGTCTCCACACATTTTCACGTGTGCACACAGGTACATACACCGCTGCACATGCGTATAGACACGAACAGAAAGTGAATTAACTGCACAGCTGGGAAATGGATAAGCTGTGGCTAAAGTAGATTAAGGCTTTTATTCCGAAGAACGTATAGAAAAAGGCTAAGAAGCAAGAAGACAGACTCATTTGTTTTGGAAATGTTATTCTTGAGCAGTATGACACTGCTTGCTTTTAATTCTTATACTGGGGAGTCAGAGGCTGGAGGATGTCTGAGTTTAAGGTCTATATAGTGAGTTCTAGGGCTTCATAGTGAGACCGAGTCTCAAAAAAAAAAGTCATCTTTATTTCCTATTTTCTGTGTAATTCTTGTAAAAATACAAATACATGAAACTTGAAGAAGCTTTCTATTGTACAGCTGAAAGTCACTAATTACTTCCTGCCCTTGCTTCAGCTTCCTGTTGCCAGAATAGGGTAGCCCAGGGTGGTTTCCTGACTTCTGGGAAGGGAGAGCTTCCCTGATCTCTCCTGAGCTTGGCCTCCATCCTCCAGCCTTGTGGCTCTAGCCTATGGCGGTGGTGGGAGGCGGGGAAGAGAGAGTCACAGCTGTGCATTAGGGATGGCATTGTTGGACACTTTGCTGGTGAGCACAAAGTCCCTTTCATGAATCACTTGTGTAAGGTATGGTTGCCTACACGTCTCTCCCCGGATAGAGGAAGAAGGGCAGGAGCACTGAGAGAGAGGTTTAGCTGAAAACAGACCACACGTCCTGATGTGGACAGCACCATTCCACGGACTGTGGTCCTGGAAAAAGCCATCTGACTGCCAGTATCCCTTCTCTCTGCATCTTGACTTACCCAGATGTGAATAAGCCCCTACCACCATTCCATCCCACCATGACAGACCGTACCCTCAAACTGTTACCCAAATAAATCCCTTCTCTCCCGAGTCCCAGGATTCACACATAGGGCCAGACACAGCAGTCTTTTGTGGTTTAACTAGTTGCACAGCCAGGAAAGGACAGACCTAAGATGAGGGGAATAAGGCTTTATGCTGGCACTATGTAGACGGGGTGCGAAGTCAGAGAAGGACAGCATCCTGCTAGGCTAGAGGCGTGTGTGGATTTTGACTGAATCTTCTGGGTAGTGTTATTCACTGATGGTTTCTGAGAAACCAAGGAACAATGTAAGATGAGGGATTTGGGAGGCTGGCTCCAGTACAGCACGGATTCTCTGGTACTTTAACTTGGCTTCTCTCAAGTGCAGTTGAAGGGGTGTTACTTTAAAGTGAGAGTGTTGTCAGAGTCAAACAGTGGTCCCTTAACTGCTCACTCTTTGAACTGGCTCAGTGTTTCCTCTCACTGTATTTTTTCAAGGTAAAACTTACCTGAACAGTATATTTTTAAAACTCTATGTTTGCTATGTGCTACGCAGGGATGAGTATAGGAAGGGGTGAAGAAGCAGGGAATGTCACAGGTACCTTTTTATATTTTGATTCCGGGTCTCACTTTGTAGACTTAGTTGGTCTGGAAATTATGATTAGGCTGGCCTCTAACTCAACCAAGCTCCTGCCTCCACCTCCCAAGTTCCCAAGTGCCGACATTAAGGCCAGCTTTTTTTTTCTTTTTTTTTTGCAGGGTTGAGTAGGTCTTAATGTATCCCTGGCCTCCTTGAAATGGTGCACCTAAGGATAATCCTGAACTCTTCACCTTCCTCCCTGCACCTTCCAAGTACTGGAGTTACAAGCATGCACCCCCATACCCAGTTCTCAGAACTGTTACTCAGAAATTTTCATTGCCAGCTTTGTAGACATTAAAGAACGGTAGCGAATAGGGCAGCGTTTTATCTTCAAAAGAAATGAAAGAAACACAGTTTATATTTCTAGGCTGTGTGATTCTATCTGAGCTTGTTGCAGTAATTCTTATCGAGGGTGTGGGTGGTGGGCAGTCTCTTAGTTTTATTAGAGGGAATGTAATTTTTGGCTCTTAAATTTAGAGGCCAAAAGTATTCTGTAAGGATGAACTGTGATTCACCTGTGTGTCTTACATAATCCATACATACTTAGTTATTCACCAGTAGTAGTGGCTTTTACATTGTGGAGCAGGAACAAAAGACTGGAACCTTCTCTTAAAGGAATGATTGTCACTTCCCTTCCCACTGTACCCCAGGATTGACACAGGGAGAACCCAGCTTCCTCCTGGGATTCTGTTATCTGTGCTGTACCTACAAACAATCGAACTATGGCGATTCCTGTGTGGCTGTTCATACCTTGTTGCTTAGAGGTCAGGGCAAGTAGATTGAACAGTGAACTCAAGCAAGGCTGCCTTAGTTTTGATACCTTTCTGTCAATAGTTTTAAAAAGAGATTTTAGAAGAATCACATAGGGTGTGACTTTCTGTTCTAGTATTTTTGATATGGTAGAGTGTTGCCAGGACCTTTTGGTTTTGTGCACTACAGTGGAATACGAGATCTTCCTTGAAGGACAGGAAGCCCTTCAGTTCTTCCAGATGTATTTATGTAAGAAAGATCGAGAGACAGCCTGGAGCACGAGCAGAATTAACCAGCAGTAGTCTGCAGGGTCTCATAAGCACTGGTAGTTGATTTCTTTTTAATGGTCTTTATTGAGCAGGGAGAGGATCATTAAACTCTTGTAGAATGTGGAGAAGGGACAGTTGAAAATGACTTCACTAAGACAACCTTCTCTCCTCCTTCTCCCTGAGATGCTGCCAACTCGAGAGGCATGAATTACCCACTGCACCACCTCAGTTTGCCCTTGGTAGCCTCAAAAAACAGAAGTCAGAGCCTTGCCCAGCCTCTTTCCGTTTAGTCTGAGCTGTTGCACCATCTTTTTGTCACACAGATTTATTTGTTCGCTTTATTTATGGATTTGTATGTATGCCTGTGTGAATTTATATGCACTGTATATTTGGTATTGCCTGTGGAGGCCAGAAGGGGGCGTTAGATCTGAATTGGACAACATTGGAACTTAATGTTGTGAGCGTTTGATGAGGATTTTTGGGATATAATCCATACCGACTATAGGAGCAGTAAGCCAGTAGGTGCTCTTAACTGTTGAGCCATCTCTCTAACAAACCTAACTCCCTTTAAAGATATGGTTTTGCTGTGGCTAGGCTGGCCTGGAAACTCCTGCCTCAGTTTTCCAAGTGCTAGGATTACAGGGTTGCAGTGCTACCCTGTAGCAAGGTGTCCTGTGTATGTAGCGCAGGCTGTGCCATGTAGCTAGCCTCACCCACATAGTCCAGATTCCCACCCATCCCCCAGCCTGACTGTTTCCCCTCAGAGAGGCATCACCCACACTGCTCTCCACTCTCCGCCTTTCCCATACCGTTCCCTTCTTGTATTTCCTTCTACTTTATTCATAAATAATTTCCCTTCTTTTTTTTCTTAAGAGCAATGAAGTGTTTTTTCAAGTCCCTAGATCTGTAGAGGTCCTTTCTCTACAGTCAGGGAGTTGGTGCTTTCCCCAGGGTCTCCTTGTGGCTCTGTTCTGTTCTTTTTCATTCCCGTTCGGCTGTCTGAAGTCTATCTGAAAGGGATGATAGTGTCTCTATTCTGGGACCCATTACTAGTGTAAAGCAGTTACTAAATCGCTGACAATAACTGGCTTTCCTCTAAGTTCCCTGGTGGACTGTCGCCTTGGCTGTAACTGGGTTTATCAGTGGACCATCCCCTCTTCATGTGTGTCTGCAAGTCTGAGGTGTTGTAAATCTCCTGAGGGGCTGAGTGCTCCCACGCCTCTTCCCATACTGCTGAGTCTTCTCAAGCCCAGGACTTCGGTTTTTCTTGTGTGTAGCTGCCACAGGAATTCACAGATGTCTCCCGCCAGCATGGCTCTGAAAAGAAAAGGGAAGAAAATGGTGACATGTGCTGTCCGTGCTCACCTGTTCTCTGAGATCATTGACATTTCAGCTAGAGTGCATCTGCTTTTCTAGTAAAGGGCGTTGTCGGCCTTAGATTTGGTTAAATCTGACTCATTGAAATCAGCAAGTGGGGGCTCTCTACTCTGTAAAGCAGCTTAACGGAGGCTGGGGAATAGTTCAGTCAGCCATGTGCCATCCTCGAACCCTAGCACCCATCCATATAAAATGCTGGGAAGTGGTGGTACACGCCTTTTATCTCAGCACTTGAGAAGAATCTCAGCACTTGAGAAGACAGCGGCAAGTGGATCTGAGTTCAAGGCCAGCCTGGTTTATAGATCAAGTTCTAGGACAGTGAGGGCTACACAGAGAAATCTTGTCTTGAAAAACCAAAAGTCAAACCAAGCCAAAAAGCCAGGATACTGGTGTGTGCTTGTACTCCCAGTGTGGGGAGGCATAGACAAGTGAGGCCTTGGGCTCCCTGGCCAGCCAGCCTGACCTACTCGATGAGCTCCGGGCCAGTGAGAGGTCCTGTTTCCCAAAACAAAAGTGACGACACCAGAATGACGCAAGAGGCTCTCATAGGAACGTATGAACAGATAGATGGGGACATGCAAACACACACACACACGTACACACAGAGCAGCTTACCTCCTCACTTCAGCTCCCTCGTGCCCAGGAGCCAACAATGGACCCCAGTGCCATGTCCCACGAGGCTCATCCGCTGCCTCATTTCCTGACAGTTTTTCATTTCCTTGGCTTTCCTTTCCTGGGCCTCTTTCTCCTAACCTCGTGTTCTTGCTTCTCTGATACCTGATGCTGCTCTCTGGTGCTGAGGCTCACCAGGCTTTGGTGTGCAGGGATTCTCACCAACAGCTTTTCTCAGGAGCCTGGCATCTCAGGGCTTGTGCTGACTTATTCCTTGAGGCAGACGGTGCTCTGGGCCATCTCTGGCACCTTAGGGGAGGGGGCAGACTCTTGTCCTTTTCCTGCTGCCCCCCCCTTCCTGTCACAAGTAAAGTTTTTTCCTGTGACAACTAATTATCTCTGATATCTCCAAGTTGGATAGCACATTTACTTTAAGAAGACACACTGCATTTTAAAAGCAGCGATAGGTTTTTCTGCTCTTTGGAATTCATTTATTTTATATCACAAAACCGAACATTGCCTTAATATATTCAGACACGTTTCATCATTTTCAAAGTCTTATCTTTTTTTTCCCTAAGAAAGAGCAATTTTTATTAAATCGTTTCATTTAGAGCAGTGGTTCCCAACCTGCCTAGTGCAGCATCCCTTGAAAATTATTTTGTTGCTACTTCGTAACTATAATTTTGCTACAGTTAGAAGTTGTAGTGGAAATATACGCTATGCAGGACATCTGATGTGCAACCCCTGTGGGGTCGAGACCCACTGGTTGAGAACTACCGATTTAGAAGATAAATTCCCCCTCCCCAGTGTCATTTGTGTTTTATATAAAATCTGTAATCTCTATTCTCTCTCTCTAGGGTTGACTTGTTTTCTGAAGCTTTTTCAGAGTCGGGCTCTTTCTTCCTAGACACCACTGTTCTCTCTGTTACAGCTCTGGCTGGGACTCTTTGCATCTCCAGTATTTTGAGGCAAAGTCTGGCTGTACTGGCCTAGCACTGACCTTGAAATCCTCCTGCCTCCACCTCCCAAGTGCTGGGGTTACAGGCGTGAGTCACCCTGCAGGCACGTGGGTTCATTATTATGATCCATTTCCTGGTGTGCCTCCCCACTCACCTGTGAAGCCCTTGCTGTCATGACACTGTCTTTCTTGTGGTAAGCTGTCAGCCCATGGCGCCTAGTAGGCACCCTTGGAGTGGCTGAGGGACGAATAGATGCAGTTCATGCTCTATGACGACTTTATTTCATTATTTTGAAGTCCTTTTCTGTCTACTTTCTTATTAGGTTTCTAGTAATAGGATCACAAGCCCAGAAGGTCACTGTAAAAGTCAGGGTGTGAGCTACTCAGGATGTCTTGTTTTATGGTCAGATTTTTTCCTTCTCAGTTCTGTACATCCCCGTCCTTCAGCTTGTGAGAGAGCACCTTTAGTGTTTGTGGGTCTTACACAAGAGCCCTTTGGTTCCCAGCATCCACATGGGCAGTTTACAAGTGTTCTAACTCCAGTTCCAGGGCATATGCACACTCTTTTGGCCTCCACAGGTACCTGAACACCTGTGACATACATTCACACAGATACATGCACACAGATACATACACACAGATGCACATATAAACAGAGGTCATACACTCACACAGACCTGTATACACACACATGCACACATGGACATAAGCATACACTCACACAGATACATACACACATATGCACATAGAAACACAGGAGGCATACCCTCCATAGATATGTTCACACATATACACATATAAACAGCGGTCATACACTCACACAGACATGTATGTAAACACACATGAGACATATATTCACACAGCTACGCAGACACGAGGCATATACTTAGAGTCACACACACATGCACGTACAAATATTAAAAATTGGAAAAAAGAGAAAGGGGTGACCAGCTGTGAATGCTGATGGATATTTAGTGCACACTCAACAGTACTGAGCAAGAAGATGGCCAGGCCTTTGTTTTAAAATATACTATTGCTTGACCCAAAAGGATGAAACACAGGTTTAAAAGCAAGCATGTCCATGATTCTAACGAGGCCCTCAGACTTCTGCAACCTCACCCAGGGTGTGCCTGTGTAATATTTTGTTAATGTTCTAGCTTTATTAGTTAACTGACATCAACTAATAAGCCAGTGAGGGCAAGCTAATTATGCAGCAACCAGCAGGTGTTATGCTAGAAGGGCTGGATCAATGAGTAATTGTAATTGAAGCAGAGTGTAATTAATTACGTGATTTTTGAGGTATTCAAGTGTAATGCACTTAAGATCCATCTTTAAAGGACAGCGGTAGGAGGGATTGCTGACACCAGGAAAACATGGCGCGGATGCCCTTGCCTTGGCTTTGACTGGAGTCCACACTCCCACTCGCTGTGGCAGAGCCAGCTCTGCTGCTGTATGAAGAGCCGTGTCATCCTGCTGACCCCCAGCTCACTCACATGCACCCTCTGCCCACTCTTCCTGGGGCACATTCTCCACTGGCCTTTGCTGAGGTGATCTTTGCACAGGACGTGCTTGTTTTGTTTTTTTTTCTGTTTAGGATTGCCTTGCTCCTTCCTGATGGAGCCAGCTCTCGTTAGTTTATTCATCCGCAGTCTCACTGTGTTGCCCACAAGGCTGGTCTGGAGTTTGTCACCCTCCTGCCTCTTGAGTCAAGTTGGCATCTCCCATGACATCTCTATGGTGGTGCTTTGCACACTGTCTGATAATGCCTGTCCTTGGCTAGTTGCTGTAAGGGCAGAGATGGTCTTGGAGTGATTTTCTGAATGAGTGGTTAAACGTTATTTGATTTTTTTGGTCAATATTTTGTAGAGATAGTCCGGCTGAGCCTTTGATTAGCTATGTGTAACACTTAGTAATTTCTTGACTAAGGTGTAGTAACGTACATCTATAACCCCAGCACTTGGGAGGCCAAAGCAGGGTCATTAAGAATTCAAGGCCAGACTGGGCCATGATTTTGGCTCTAGCCTGGGCTATGAAAGAGTTCAAGGCCAGTTTGTTTTCTTCACACCTTAAGAAAATTTGTCATAACCCTGCTTAGGTGATCGTGTGATGGGGAGGAGGTGCTGGGTTTGAATATTGATGTCATTACGTGAGGTGGGGGGAGGGTGTCAGGAGGTTTTCCCTATGCGTGTGGTGTTGAGGATAGACCCCTAGGTCTCATATGTACGAGGTAGTCCTTCATCACTGAGCTACACCCTTAGCCTGGTTTTTAACCTTGGTTTCTCCATGAGTTCATTTTGAGGAATCTTAATAATATGTATCTTGCTGACAGAAATGGGCCGTGCAGGAGAAGGTCTTCCCCAGGCCTCCACCCTTGTCATGCCTGTTTACTTGTGAGCTCTGCCATTCATGGAGTGCAGAGCGTTTTAATCCTCTGTGCTGATGGTAGACTTTGTCACTATGCACCCAATCTGGAGGAATTGCAAATGAGTATCCCCTTTAATGACTCTAACATGGGGCCTTCCTGATGTCTCACTCGGTATCACGAGCCCTTAAGTCAGCACCACCCACAAGCACACTTCAGTCTAAATGGCACAGCAGGCTTGTCGGGAATTAGGCCATGGAACACTGTCATATCTGGAGTTGGGTTTCTCCTTTTGCTCATAGTTTTTTCCTCAACTAAGGAGAGAAGAAGTGACAGTAGACTTCCCAGAAAGCTTTGATGCGAGCCCCGCAGGAACTAGACGATAAACACGTGAAACACTGCAGGGGCCTGGCTAAGTTCCAAGGAACATGCTGTGTGTGAGCTGACAATAGGCTCTCCTTCAAGGAGAGAGGCGGAGGGACTGAGCGCGCAGTGTGTACCCTATACACACATGAGCTCAGGGCTCACATATTTATGGATAGCAGGCGTGCCTGTACAGTGTGCGGCTCTGTCTTTCACAAGGTGACTGCCTGAAAACGACTGGGCTTTGAAACTTTCCCACTAAGTTGCAGAATAACTAACTGTGAGGAACTTATTAATTACCCTGAGAGTGTAGTATCATGTAAGCACCTAAAAAGTGCTCACCACACATTTTAAAGGGGATTAGATTGGGTGTTTTAGAATTATAAGGATAATTATAGATTGAAGAATGTTTGCTGTAAGGTTACAAAATGCTTTTAAGTTTTGTTACTGGTAGTTTGGCCTCAAAGAATAATACACTTTCTATTGGTAAAATGGTCTAGGTTATAGTTTTCATGCCCAAATGCTTTTTAAGCAGCCAATGCTTGAATATAATGTTATCTTTGTGTGGGGACCCAGGGTCATTTCGAATATCTTTTCTAATTGGGCAGGAGGGGTGATTTTGGCTCAGTTTGCTTGTCTGCATCAGCACGTCATACCACTGTGTGTGTTTCTGCTGATGCTCTTCTTGCAGAGCTGTCACCTTTTGAGAGTCGTTGCTGGTCTGCCTCCCTACCTGTAGGGCAAGAGGCCAGTGATGGAGTGTGGGTAGGTTTCTGCAGCAAGGACAGGCTGTGGTGAGGTAGACCCTTCTGTAGCTCACAGTTTTATGTGTCCTTGTGTTTAGGCATT
>NW_021616126.1:0-3306 GCF_004785775.1 Grammomys surdaster
CCAGATTAACCAGAGGGCACAGAGACAGTATCCAAATTAATAAAATCAGAACTGAAAAGGGAGACATAACAACAGAAACTGAAGAAATTCAAAAAATCATCAGATCCTACTACAAAGGCCTATACTCAAGAAAACTGGAAAACCTGGGTGAAATGGACAACTTCCTAGACAGAACCCAGGTACCTAAGTTAAATCAGGAACAGATAAACCATCTAAATAGTCCCATAACCACTAAGGAAATAGCAGCAGTCATTAAGTCTCCCTAACAAAAAAAAGCCCATGACCAGATGGTTTTAGTGCTGAATTCTATCAGACCTTCAAGGAAGACCTAATACCAATTCTCTTCAAATTGTTCCACAAAATAGAAACAGAAGGAACACTACCCAATTCGTTCTGTGAAGCTACAATTACACTCATACCCAAACCCCACAAAGACCTGACAAAGAAGGAGAACTTCAGACCAATCTCCCTTATGAACATCGATGCAAAAATACTCAATAAAATTCTAGCAAACCGAATCCAAGACCACATCAAAACAATCATCCATCATGATCAAGTAGGTTTTATCCCAGGAATGCAGGGATGGTTCAATAGTCGGAAATCCATCAATGTAATCCACTATATAAACAAACTCAAAGAAAAAAACCACATGATCATCTCACTAGATGCTGAGAAAGCATTTGATAAAATTCAACATCCCTTCATGTTAAAAGTCTTGGAAAGATCAGGAATTCAAGGCCCATACCTAAACATAGTAAAAGCAATTTATAGCAAACCAGTAGCCAACATCAAACTAAATGGAGAGAAACTTGAAGCAATCCCACTAAGATCAGGGACTAGACAGGGCTGCCCACTCTCCCCCTACCTATTCAATATAGTACTGGAAGTCCTAGCCAGAGCAATTAGACAACAAAAAGAAGTCAAAGGGATACAAATAGGAAAGGAAGAAGTCAAAATATCGCTATTCGCAGATGATATGATAGTATACTTAAGTGACCCCCAAACTTCCACCAGAGAACTCCTAAACCTGATAAACAACTTCAGCAAAGTGGCTGGTTATAAAATCAACTCAAACAAATCAGTAGCCTTCCTCTACATGAAAGATAAACAGACTGAAAAAGAAATTTGGGAAATGACACTCTTCACAATAGTTGCAAATAATATGAAATACCTTGGTGTGAATCTAACCAAGCAAGTGAAAGACCTGTACGACAAGAATTTCAAGTCCCTGAAGAAAGAAATTGAAGTACATCTCAGAAGATGGAAAGATCTCCCATGCTCATGGATTGGCAGGATTAATCTAATAAAAATGGCCATCTTGCCAAAAGCAATCTACAGATTCAATGCAATCCCCATTAAAATCCCAACTCAGTTCTTCACAGAGTTAGAAAAGGAAATTCTCAAATTCATATGGAATAACAAAAAACCCAGGATAGCGAAAACTATTCTCAACAATAAAAGAACTTCTGGAGGAATCACCATTCCTGACCTCAAGCTGTACTACAGAGCAATAGTGATAAAAACTACCTGGTATTGGTACAGAGACAGGCAGGAAGATCAATGGAATAGAATTGAAGACCCAGAAATGAACCCACACTCCTATGGTCACTTGATCTTTGACAAAGGAGCTAAAACTGTCCAGTGGAAAAAGGACAGCATTTTCAACAAATGGTGCTGGTTCAACTGGAGGACAACATGTAGAAGAATGAAAATTGATCCATTCTTATCTCCTTGTACAAAGCTCAAGTCTAAGTGCATAAAGGACCTCCACATAAAACCAGATACACTGAAACTAATAGAAGAGAAGGTGGGGAAGAGCCTCGAATACTTGGGCACAGGGGAAAAGTTCCTGAACAGAACTCCAATGGCATATGCTCTAAGATCAAGAATTGACAAATGGGACTTCATAAAATTGCAAAGTTTCTGTAAGGCAAAGGACACTGTCAATAGGACAAAACGACAACCAACAAATTGGGAAAAGATCTTTAACAATCCTACATCTGATAGAGGGCTAATATCCAATATATACAATGAACTCAAGAAATTAGACTCCAGACAACCAAATAGCCCTATTAAAAATGGGGTATAGAGCTTAACAAAGAATTTTCAACTGAGGAAACTCGAATGGCCGAGAAGCACCTAAAGAAATGTTCAGTATCCTTAGTTGTCAGGGAAATGCAAATCAAAACAACCCTCAGATTCCATCTCACACCAGTCAGAATGGCTAAGATTAAAAACTCAGGTGATAGTAGATGCTGGCAAGGGTGTGAAGAAAGAGGAATGCTCCTCCATTGTTGGTGGGACTGCTAGATGGTGCAACCACTTTGGAAATCAGTCTGGCGGTTTCTCATAAAATTGAACATACCATTAGCTGAGGATACAGATATACCACTCCTAGGCATATACCCAGAAGATGCTGTAACATATTACAAGGACATATGCTGAAGTATGTTCATAGCAGCCTTATTTATAATAGCTAGTAGCTCGAAAAAACCCAGATGTCCTTCAACTGAGGAATGGATTCAAAAAATGTGGTATATTTACACAATAGAGTATTACTCAGCTATTAAAAATAATGAATTTGAGCGTTTCCTAGGTAAATGGATGTAACTAGAAATTACTCTCCTGAGTGAGGTAAGTTAATCACAAAAGAACACACATGGTATTCACTCACTGATTATTGGATAGTAGCCCAGAACCTTGAAATGCCCAAGATTCAACTCACAGGCCACATGAAGCTCATGAAGAAGGAAGACCAAGTGGGGGTGATTCGGTCCTTCTTAGAAGGAGCAACAAAATACTCAAGGGAGCAAATATGGAGACAAAGTGAGTGACAGAAACTGAAGGAGGGGCCATCTGAAGACCATTCTACCACCTGAGTATCCATCCCATGTGCAGTCACCAAAGGTAGATGCTGATGTGGAAGTCAGGAAGTACATGCTGATAAGAGCCTGATATAGATGTCTCCTCAGAGGTCTTGCAAGAATCTGACATATTCAGAGGCAGATGCTCACAACTAGCCATTGAACTGATCATGGGGTTTCCAATGGAGGAGTTAGAGTGAAGACCATTGGAGCTGAAAGGGTTTGTGGCCCCATTAGGAGAGCAACAATACCAACCAACCACAGCTCCCAGGGTCTAAACCAGAAGCCTGGGAGCACTTTTGGAGGGATCCATGGCTTCAGCTTTATATGTAAGAGTGGAGGGCCCTGCTGGGAATAGGTGGAATAAGAGATCCTTGACCTCATGAATTTGAGGTTGGGGAGGTGGGAGTGGGGGGGTAGGTAGGGGTTACATCTGCAGAGA
>NW_021616127.1:0-3024 GCF_004785775.1 Grammomys surdaster
TCTCCTCTCTCTACAGTAAGTGCTCTGACTGGACTGTCTTGAGTGAATCTGAGCCAGGCAGGCATTTTCATAAATGCTTGACATCCATTAAGTACCACATCTCAGAACCCCGAAGTAGAAGCTATTATTATTCCCATTTCACATATGGAGAAATTGAGGCATTAAAAATCAAGAAACTTGCTCAGTATTCCCATTTTACATTTCGAGAAATTGAGGCATTGAAAATTAAGAGACTTGCTCGGGTTTATATGTACAGTTTTTAGATGGCAGATGCAATATTTGAATCCATGTACGTTTGACTCCATAAGCTAAAATTCTAATGTCTTTAATTCTGCTGTAGGGGTTGGGGATTTAGCTCAGTGGTAGAGCACTTGCCTAGCAAGCACAAGGCCCTGGGTTCGGTCCTCAGCTCTGGAAAAAAACTCTGCTGTTGTGGCATATGTATTAATGACTTAATTCTGCCATATATAATTTAGAATTATTTTTTGAGACACAGTCTCTCTATGTAGCCCTAGAACTCTCTTTGTAAACCAGACTTGCATTGAACTTACAGAAATCTGCCTGCCCCAGCTTCTGAGTGTTCAGACTAAAGGCATGAGCCACCATGCCTGGCTACTCTTATTTTTTAAAAGAAGGTCTTGCTATGATTTCAGACTGGCTTTGAGCTCACAGTAATCCTCATGCCTCAGTCTCACAAATTCTAAGATCACAGGCATGTAACAGCACAATCAGGTAAGGACTTGTTCTTTTAGTGCTAGAGAAGTGTGTGCTCTACCACTAGCAACATCTCCTGAAAAATGCATACTTGTTTTGTATGTAGGTCTGACTGTCTGCTTATGTGTCCAGGGTGGGGGTTGTACATATAGAGGTCAGAGGTCAAATCAGTGTTTTCACAATCATTTTCTGCCTTAGTTTTTTTTTTTTTTTTTTTTTAAAGACAGAGTCTCTCACTGAACTGAAAGCTCACGAATTCGGCTAGGCTGGAGGTCTAGGACCAGAACTCTAGGGACCCACCTGTCTGCCTTCGCAGCCCTGAGATTACAGGTGTGCCTGGCTTTGAGGAGGACGCTGGAGATCTGAACTCAGTTTCTCATGCTGCTGATGAGTCACTTCCTCCATGGCCAACCTTCTCATCTGTGCAGTGTTAGCCTGTCCTTTCAATTGGGAATGTCTTTCTCTCTTGTCAATCATCCTTCTCATGGCTTTTCAGTTTATAATGCTCTTTAAATCCTTTTCTTTACATCTATGGTAGGGTGGGACGTGTGGGGCAGTCAGAGGACAACTTGCAGGAGCTGGTTCTTTCCTTCCACTGTGGGGTCACAGGGCTCAAACTCAGGTAGTCAGGCTGAGTGGCAAGTACCTTAGCCACTGAGCCACCTCACAGGCCTCCCCCACCCCTCACCCCTGCCCCCTTTCTGTAAGAGTCTATTGTAACCCAGGTTGGCCTTGCACTCCTGACCCACCTACCTCCACAACTGCTGAGATTACTATCCTGTGCCACTAAGGCTTACAAGGCTCTGTTCTGTGTAGAGCTTTACTTAACATTCTCCTAAGTCGCTTACAGTTGCTCTCACTGTGGCTTTTCTTTACCAGATGAAGAAGCTAGTGTTGGAAAGACTGCATATGGTGAGGGTTAAAGCCAGAGATACCATTTGGTCAAGTCAGTGTTGGAGCTAAGCCAAGACACGAATTCTGTCCTCTTCACTCCCAAACCCAGTCGTTTATGTTTCTGGGCTCCTCTCCCAGTGCCCAGCCTCTTCTGCATCCGAAACACACTTTCACAATCCAAAAGAGAGTTCAGCTTCCGCTCTACCTTTTTAAGGGCTTATATCTAAAGCGTTTATTTCATCCTGTGTAGAGCTGTGATCGTGATCTATATATGCGCCTTTCCCTCCAGAAAAAGTCTTGACGTAATGCAGGTAGATTTGATCCCGTAGAGCCTAAGTTGGGCCTGGCACTCAACTGATGTATGCGATGCAATGAAAGCATTTAGTCGTCAGTCAGCGATGCACATCGACTGCAGAGCGAGCTTTTACAGTCTTCTCCACGAGTAGAAGCTCAAAAGTGTCAACTTCTGTTCCTGTTTTGTTTTGTGGGGGGAGGGGTTGTTTTTGTTTTGTTTTGTTTTGTAATGCCTGGTGGTCGGGAATGGGAGAGGCATGGGATTCCTCACCTGAGGGCTCAACAGGGTTCTCGGGTGCTTCAACTGCATGATGCAGACAACAGGCCTGCATTGGCGGCGCTAGTGGTTGACATACAGGCGACATACGTCATAAGGTCACCTAGTGGGTTCTCGAAGGTGCACACAGGACCTGGGCAAGCGCAGTGAGTCCTAGGGCAGAATCATAAGGGGATTGTTGAATTCTCTTCCCGACCAATCTCATAGCTGCATGCACACCTAATACAGAGCTCCGCCCACAAGCTTCCTCCCTCTCTGGATTCTACATCACCAAGTCCTTAAGTGTTCTTATTGTCCTACCCGGCCAGTGTCTCTATAGCTGCTCCCCTGCCTACCTGTTTTTCTTAACTTCCCTGGCAGTAGAAGGAATTAAATCACCCTATTCATCTGAGCTAGACAGTTGTGAGCCTTAAGCAGGTAAACGAGAGGTTAAAAGCCAGGGAAAAGGCCACTAAAACAGGCTCTTACATGGGCTGGAGCTTTTGGAGGGCAGCCTGTCAGAAACCTTGAGAGTTTGGAAGTGCACACGGGGCCCTGGGGGCCTCTCTTCCCAGAGGCCGATGCTCCTGACCTGCACTGTGTAGTCGCTGTCTTCAGCCAGGCCCCAAAGAGCACAGGCCCTGGTGGTGGTGTTCACCTCCCTGATTACACGCTGCCCGGGGCCATTCTGTCTCTGCAAGGAGATGTAGAGAAAGGAGGGCAGCCTAGCCCCAGTCAAAGAAGCCATGGTTTCCACTGAGTTCGCTGGAGGCTCCAGAGGCATCGATCCTGGAAGAGGCAGGAGTTGAGGGGTCAGGAGCTGCCCATCAGGCAAGAGGGATGCAGTAGCTCTCTAACAGTCTTCT
>NW_021616128.1:0-3158 GCF_004785775.1 Grammomys surdaster
GATAACTGACAGCAGCCATCCCCGTCCATCTCTTGGCCATTTGAATCCGAATCATATCTTCATTTGTCCAAAGGAAAAAAAAATAACTGCAGCATTAAAAGGCCTATATAATATAAACCATCCCTTTCTCAACTGAAAATCTACAAAGAGAATCCCTAGCTGGGTAGGATATTTCCCCCTGGTCAATTCTCAGTTCCTTCCATTTAGTATCTTTGGATACATGGTTTAACACCATTCTACTTCCTGATACCCTTCTGTGAACACTATCTTTGAACCCCTCCATTTTGGGCTTTTGTTTTTCCATTTTACTCTACTTCTTGAAATGTTTCCCATAAGAGTGAAAAACATAACAAAGTCTAATCTAGGTCTCTTTGATGCTCCCTTTAAAATGGTATTAATTTACATGTCTTTAAATTATCCTCCAGAAAAATGTTAAGACAAGCGCACAAGGAAGCCCTATTCTGCACCAAAATATAAAAAGATATTTTGTAAGCCTCATGTTAATACTCCTCTCGACTGAAATCTACTGTGCCAAGTCCCCTCACTTAAAATCACTCTTAGCACCACTCTCTGGCCTGCTGCTAAGACTTCAGCATATTAAGCTCCATTTAAAGCATCCAAACTGCTAGAATCTTATTTCCTACAAACAAAATCATGGACAGACCTATCACAATGATAACCCAATCTCTGGTACCCTCTTCTATATTAGCTAATGATTCATCACAGTGAAGAGACCCTATGAGTAAGACAACACTTATTGAGGATGACAGTCAATTTGGGCTGACATACAACTTAAAGATTCTTTCTATTAACATGATGGCAGAAATTCGGACACCATTCAGGATGACATAGTGCTAAAGGTGCCAAGGAAGTCAGGTTATTCTCTTCCACAGGCTGCCAGGATGATGATTTTAACCAGTCTGACAGGTCTATGGTTTTAACCAAGCTGGCCAGATCTGAGATTTTCATAAATCCTCCATTGTGACACACTTCCTATGACAAAGCAACCCCATCCTCAGTAAGGCCACATATCTGACTAGTGCTAGATTCATGTAGACTAAGCATAGTGAAACAAACAAACAACAAAAAAAAACCATTCCCTGGCACTAATTTGTCTCTGCAAAAAAAAAAAAAATGAGATTATGGGGGCTATACCAAGCCAAAGGACCTTAGAAACTATCCAATGCCAAAATACCCATAGTCTAGTCCAGATTCAACAAATCTCAGAATCCTAAATGTCCTTTGTACCTCCTGAGCTCTCGAAAATTCATTCCAGCATCAAATAAAAACTTAACATTGGATCACATATATACAACATCATAGTGTATATATAAACATTTCAAAACTTCACAGTGATGATACTCCTTCAAATGAAGCAAAAATCCAACTGCAAAAATTTCAATTCCTGCATTGACTTTACTGATGTCCATCTCTTTTCAGGTTTGCAAACTATAATCCACTTGTGCTGTATGAAAGAAACTGTCAACTTTGTGTTGTGCTGGTTCCAGTCCCTGATAGCTGCTTTCCTCAACAGGCATCCCACAGGGTTCACTGAGGATCATCTGGGGTCTTACAAAAAGAACTTGGTTTTCACCTTACACATCAAGTTTCTGTGTGACCATAAGCTCCTGCCAATAGTACTCCACTGTTGCTGCTCTTCTTTATGGTCATCCCATTTTACTGGACTCTCAAATACACCCAGTTTTTCTGCTTCCACCAGGCAGCACTTTCACCATGAGCCTCTCCTAGGAGTCTTCAAGGTACCAATCCTCAACTTCATTGTATAACCCCTTTCAGTCCTTGGACTTCAACGGACACTGAAGCAGCAATTTCCCCAATGGCCTCACCTAGCCACTCACAGTATCAGGCCTCAACTGCTCTTCAGGATCCCTCCATTCCTTCAGTACCCCATGGAAGATACTTAGACCTTGTCTATCTCTGGAACACAGCTTCTTGGTGCTCTCATAAAATACTTCCAATATATTATACCTCAAGGATGACAGTTTCTCAGTCACTGGCAATTTCTTAGCTCAAACTAACTTGATTCAGCTTTCCAAGTAAACTATACTATTCTGGATTCTAAAGCCATTGCAACATGCCCAAAACTTCCAAGTTCTACCAGTTGCTGGTGCTGGAACATGGCCCCTAGTTCAATGGCATTTATCCCAGCAACCTAGTCTCAATGGTTTGCTCACTGCCTAAGTATTGCTGTCATGGAAAATGATCTCTAGACTAACCTTGAACCCAGAGATCTGCTTGTATCACACACTTGATTTGTGCACCCCCGTGCTTGGAACTAATCTTTTCTTAATATAACTGCAGCATTAAAAGGCCTATATAATATAAACCATACCTTTCTCAACTGAAAATCTACAAAGAGAATCCATAGCTGGGGAGGATAAATCCCCGTGTTCAATTCTCAGTTCCTTCCATTTAGTATCTGTGGTTACATGACTTAACACCATTCTACTTCCTGATACCCTTCTGTGAACACTATATTTGAACCCCTCCATTTTGGGCTTTTGATTTCTCATTTTACTCTACTTCTTGAAATGTTTCCCATAAGAGTGAAAAACATAACAAAGTCTAATCTAGGTCTCTTTGAGGCTCCCTCTATTAATGGTATTAATTTACATCTCTTTAAATTACCCTCCAGAAAACTCTTAAGACAAGCGCTCAAGGAAGCTCTAATATAAACCAAAATAGCAAAAGATTTTTTTCTAAGCCTCATATTACTACTCCTCTCGACTGAAATATACTGTGCCAAGCCCCCTTATTTAAAATCAAACTTAGCACCACTCTCTGCCCTGCTGCTAATACTTCAGCATATTAAGCTCCATTTAAAGCATCCAAACTGCCAGAATCAAATTTCCTACAAAGAAAAACATGGAGAGACCTATCAGAAAGATACCCCAGTCTCTGGTACCCAGTTCTATGTTAGTTAAGGATTCATCACAGTGAAGAGACCCCATGAGTAAGACAACAGTTATTGAGGATGACAGTCAATTTGGGCTGACTTACAACTTAAAGATTCCTTCTATTAACACGATGGCAGAAATTCGGACACCATTCAGCATGACATAGTGCTAAAGGTGCCAATGAAGGCAGGTTATTCTCTTCCACTGGCTGCCAGCCAGGAGGATGGTTTTAACCCAGCT
>NW_021616129.1:0-1439 GCF_004785775.1 Grammomys surdaster
TTGATCTTAGCGCCTGCACTATTAGTGTTCTGTTCAGAAGGCAGACTCCTCCTGTGACAGTGAATTCTGGAAGTTCTCCCCTTACTCTTCTCTCAGGTTTACTGTGTCTGGGCTAATCTTAAGCCTTTCATCCACTTGGATATGTGTTTGTGCAGGGAGAAGAATATAGGTCTATCTGCATTCTTTTCTGTATAGAGTTAGAATTTAACAAGCACCACTTTGCTAAGCCCTGCCCCTGGGACAGCTCTGGCCATAAATAAGCCTTGTTTGTATAGTAATGTGCATACTTTCCAGACCCAGTAGCAGTGGAGGACTCTTTCCTTCAGAGGAATGTCCTCCCTTGAATGTTAATGACTCCATGATGGTGAGAAGTAGCAGAAGTCCTGAAGTTGAGGGTGTGGCTGTGTCTCTGCAAAGTGGTAAAAACTGGGATTTCAGGACAGCCTTTCAGACTATGGGAAAAGCTCTAACTACATGAGTTTAAAAATATATAATTTCTCAACTATGCAAAAAATACAGATGCAATATAAATTATATGTGGGGCTCTTTAATGAATCTTAAAATAAAATAAAGGGAGATACACTATGAGCTAGTGAATGAGAAAGACGCAAAGGCAGGGAAATAAAAAGGCAGGCACATTCCTGAGTTCAAGGTCAGTTTGGTATGCAGCAAGTCCAGGCTCTGGAGTGGTAAAATGTTCATTTCAAGGTAGGGTCCCATGCTATTAGATTAGTGTGTGGTTAACAAAGACAGTCACATCTCTGAATTCTTTTGCAATGTTAATAAAAAAAATCTATGTTTGCTGTCTCTTAAGGATGGAGGGACTTGTTGGGCAGTGGTGGCACACCCCTTTAATCCCAGCATTTGGAAGGCAGAAGCAGGTGGATTTCTGAGTACAAGGCCAGCCTAGTCTACAGACTGAGTCCCTGAACAGCCAAGATTACACAGAGAAACCCTGTCTCAAAAAACCAAAAAAAATTTTAAAAATTAAAAACTAAAAAGAATGGAGGGACTTGGGTTATAGGATGGTGATTCCTGAGATACTCCAAAGGAAACTTTGAGTAAATTGAGATTGATTGATATGTCAAATAAAGATTGGACCTGTGTTCTATGGGAGATGTGGTATCCAGAAAATGTTATAGGAAAGAGAGAACTACTTGGAGAACACACACACACACACACACACACACACACACACATACACACACACACACACACACACACACACACACACACACACACAGACCATGGACAGAAATCTCTTAGAATAACAAGAATGCAGGACATGGACAGAGAGATCTCTTAGTATAGCCAGAAAGGAGTAAATACACAGATCTCCAGGGAGAAAGCAGATCATAGAGGGAAGCAGACTGAAAAAACCGTATCAAGCAGAACACACAGGTCATCAGCTTGAATCCACACTTTGACTTCCAATCATT
>NW_021616130.1:0-1957 GCF_004785775.1 Grammomys surdaster
ACAGCTCCCAGGGTCTAAACCACCAGCCTGGGAGCACTTAGGGGGGGATCCAGGGCTTCAGCTGAATATGTAAAAGTGGAGGGCCCTGCTGGGCATAGGTGGAAGAAGAGAACCTTGACCTCATGAAGGCTGGATGCCCCAGGGGGTGGGAATTTTGAGGGTGGGGAGGTGGGAGTGGGGGGGTGTAGATAGAGGTTACATCCACAGAGAAGAAGGAGGAGGGGCGAGGGGATTGGGGGTTCCGAGGGGGTGGTGGGGGATGGGGTAAGGGGACAACATAGGAAATGTAAATAAATCATCCAATAAAAAAAAAAAGAGCTAAAGAGTCTAGTCTCAATAACACATGTGATACTGTATGTAAAGAATACATGAACATTTAAATTCAGTTTTAATGAGGAAAAATATAAAACAGAAAGTGTGTCATTTTGTTTTATTTTAAAGAGAATGGTTTGTCTAATTCAGAGATTTCATCAAACATGGTTCCAAAGTGTAAACTGAAGAACAGCCTCAGAACAGCGCAGGAGCTAACTGTGTACCTTTGTCCTGTTCTTTACATCTCTCCTTAGAACAGACTCTTGCTCTGTCACATAGAATTCATGCCTGTTGTCTTACTTTGCCCTCTATTGCTGTGATAAACACTGTGACCAAGAGAAACTTGAGGGTAAAGAAGTTTATTTTAGCTTCCAGCTATAAACTCATCATTCAAGGAAGTTAAGGCAGGAACTCAAACAGGGCAGGAACCTGGAGACAGGAACTGATGCAGAGGCCATGGAGGAGTGCTGCTTATTGGCTTACTCCTCATGGCTCACTCATCTTGCTTTTTTATAGAATTCAGGACCACCAGCCCATAGTGGGGTGGCACACATCCATCATCAATCAAGAAAACAACCCTCACTTTGCCTACAGGCCAGTCTGATAGAGGCATTTTCTCAACTAGTGTGTCCTCTTTCCAAATAATCTTGTCTTGTTTCAAGTTGCCAAAATTTAAAAATATAAATTAAAAATAAAAAAATAAAAATGAAGCAACAATTTGTTCTCTGAAAGGCCTGGTAGCATATATGTATAATCCAAGTACTCAGAAGGCAGAAGTAGGAAGTTTGTGAGTTCAAAGCCAGCCTGAGACATTGTACACAAAATTTCTAAAAAAAAAAAATCATAATAATTGTAAAAAAAAAAAATAAAAGAAGCCAGTTAGTGATAGAGAATAAATATTTTTCTAAGAAAAATTCAAGAGGAAATAAAGATACATTTTTGTGGTACTAGATGTTGAACTGGCTTGGTGTGCCAGGCAAGTCCTCTTCCACTATTCTTATTTACTTTTAATATTGAGACAGGAGCTCATGAGGTTGCCCAAGCTTTCCTTGAGTTAGCAATCTTCTTGTCACAACCTCCTGAGTAGCTGGATTTAAAGGTCTGCTCCACCATACTCAGGTAGTGAAAGAAAATCTTTGTGTAACTTGTTCCATATGATAGAACAAGATTTTTATTCTCATATAAACTTACTAAACTGGATAGGACAGAACTATAAGATAAGCAAATGAAAGGAGGGCTTTCCCGGATGGTAATTACACAGACCTGAGAAGCTACTTTGTGTCTCAGAGTGCTCCTAATGTGTACAGAGGCCTCCCAAATGCTGGATTCTGATATCAACCTTTTTTTGGCTGGTAGAGATGCTCTTTATGGTTTTTAACAACATAAGGGTGACTTAAGTGGAAATATTTTAAAAAATGAGATAGCAAGCAGTTTTACTGAAAGTCACCCTGCAGTCCCCTTGAGGGAACTTTAAAGGAAGAAGTCACTTCAGGCATGATTTCCTGGGTTCATTATGCCAGAGGGCATGAAACCCAAAAGGTGTGGTGTGTGTGTGTGTGTGTGTGTGTGTGTGTGTGTGTTTTAAAGTAGAAAGGGATCATGAGAAGGAAGGAAGAGGTCTCAAGGGAGGGAGAGAAGAGGAAAA
>NW_021616131.1:0-1165 GCF_004785775.1 Grammomys surdaster
ACTTCCACATGTGTGCCATAGGGCACTCCACACTCATGCACACACATCATACACACCAACACTCACACTAGTGAAGAAAATAAAAATTTGATTGTCATTTCCCAATAAATATCTATTACGTTAAAATCTTTCATTATGCTCCAAGCCATGTGACACTGTTTTCTTCTAATTTCCGTGTGTGAGTACAAGTAAATACTCAGAGCAGGAGACAGCCTGGAGTCTCATTCTTTAGATGCCGTCTACCGTGCTTGCTTAATTTTTTTAAACATTTATTTATTGGTGGTGAGTGACTGTTGTGTGACAAAGCACTCCCTGAGGAGACAAAGCACACACATATACTTACCCTAGATAGGTATCCCACAGCCGACCAAAATACAGATACCACCAAAGTCCAACTTAGTGAACCAGTGTGGTTTTTCTGGGGTAACATACAGGACCAGAAATGACTCAAAGACAGCTGCATCATCAAGACACGCGCAAGCATGGGTGACAGCTGACAAATGCTGGGATATCTGGAACACACATTGTACAGCCTGAAGGCAGCTCAACAGGTTGAAGAGCATCCTTCGAGATACTACAGTTGGTCTAAACCTCTCGTAAACAGCTTTTCTGCTCCTTCTCAGCAGCTGGTCTAGTCTCAGCTTTCTTTGAGACTAGGGTGGCGTGCTACTCACTCCATAGTTGATCCTAACCTTGAACTCAAATCCTACTGCCTTTCTTGCCCAGGTGCTTCCATTACAGGCATATGTTACCATGCCCAGCTAGATTGTCTATATTCTTATATTAAAAACAATACATCTTTAGGTCTTTCCTTTGCCATGTTTTGAGACAAAGGTGGTATAGTAATTTAAGTGAGGTGTGGCCTTGTTGAAGGAGGCATGGTACTGGGGCTGGCTCTGAGGTTTCAAAACCTTACTCCAGGCCCCAGACCATTCTCATCTCATCTCTTTTCTCTTCTCTTCTCTTCTCTTCTCTTCTCTTCTCTTCTCTTCTCTTCTCTTCTCTTGTCTCTGTCTCTCTCTCTCTCTCTCTCCCCTTGCTCCTCTTTTCCCCCTTTCTCCAACTTTCAGTTAAGATGGAAGCTCTCAACTACTGCTCCAGCAATGTCTGCCTGCCTACTACCATGTTCCCTGCCATAATGGTCATGGACTCACGTCTAAAGTGG
>NW_021616132.1:0-4139 GCF_004785775.1 Grammomys surdaster
GCATTGCAGTGTATTCTTACTTCCAGAGCTAAAGGCAAGTACAACACAGCTGAGAACACCTAAATAATGATACCTGTGACATTACAGTTAGGAAGTGTTTTGGTTTACAGGAGAAACACTTTTAACACCGGGCAATGTATCTTTCATTGTTACATATGGAATGTCCAAGTAAGTTGCTAGATTCCAGCAGAAAAGCACTATAGAACTTATTGAACAAACCTCATGTAAAGATACACCCATTGCAGTGTTTTCTTACTTCCTGAGCTATAGGCAAGTACATTTCAGCTGAAAACACCTAAATCATATTACCTGTGACATTTCAGTTAGGAACTGTGTTTGGTTTAAAGCAGAAACACTTTTCACACCAGGCCATGTATCTTACATTGTTTCATATGGAATGTCCAAGTAAGTTGCTAGATTCCAGCAGAAAAGCACTATAGAACGTATTGAACATACTTCATTTAAAGATACATACATTACAGTGTATTCTTACTTCCAGAGCTAAAGGCAAGTACAAAAGAGCTGAAAACACCTAAATCATGTTACCTCTGTCATTTCAGTTAGGAAATGTGTTTGGTTTAAAGCAGAAACTCTTTTAACTCCTGGCCATGTATCTTTCATTGTTATACATGGAATGTCCAAGTAAGTAGCTAAATTCCAGCAGAAAAGCAATATAGAACATACTGAACAAACCTCATGTAAAGATACACCCATTGCAGTGTTTTCTTCCTTCCAGAGCTAAAGGCAAGTACAACACAGCTGAAAACACCTAAATCTTGTTACATGTGACCTTTCAGTTAGGAAGTGTGATTGGTTTAAAGCAGAAACACTTTTAAAACCCGGCAATGTATCTTATATTGTTTCATATGGAATGTCCTAGTAAGTTGCTAGATTCCAGCAAAAAAGCATTATAGAACATACTGAACAAACCTCATGTAAAGATACAAGCATTGCAGTGTATTCTTACTTCCAGAGCTAAAGGGAAGTACAACACAGCTGAAAACACCTAAATCTTGTTACCTGTGACATTTCAGTTAGGAAGTGTGTTTGGTTTAAAGCAGAAACACTTTTAACACCAGGCCATGTATCTTATATTGTTTTATTTGGAATGTCCAAATAAGATGCTAGATTCCAGCAGAAAAGCACTATAGAACATATTGAACATACTTCATGTAAAGATACATGCATTGCAGTGTTTTCTTACTTCCAGAGCTAAAGGCAATTACAACACAGCTGGAAACACCAAAATCAGGTTACATGTGACATTTCAGTTAGGAATTGTGCTCAGTTTAAAGCAGAAACACTTTAACACCCGGCCATGTATCTTACATTGTTATATATGGAATGTCCAAGAAAGTTGCTAGATTGCAGCAGAAAAGCACTATAGTACATACTGAACAAACCTCATGTAAAGATACATGCATTGCAGTGTATTCTTACTTCCAGAGCCAAAGGCAAGTACAACAGAGTTGAAAACACCAAAATCACATTACATGTGATATTTCAGTTAGGAAGTGTGTTTGGTTTAAAGCAGAAACACATTTAACACCCGGCCATGTTTCTTTCATTGATACATATGGAATTTCCAAGTAAGTTGCTAGATTCCAGCAGAAAAGCACATTAGAATGTACTGAACAAATCTCATGTAAATGTACACGCATTGCAGTGTATTCTTACTTCCAGAGCTAAAGGCAAGTACAACACAGCTGAGAAAACCTAAATAATGATACCTGTGACATTACAGTTACGAAGTGTGTTTGGTTTACAGGAGAAACACTTTTAACACCGGGCAATGTATCTTTCATTGTTACATATGGAATGTCCAAGTAAGTTGCTAGATTCCAGCAGAAAAGCACTATAGAACGTATTGAACAAACCTCATGTAAAGATACTCCCATTGCAGTGTTTTCTTACTTCCAGAGCTAAAGGCAAGTACAACAGAGCTGAAAACACCTAAATCATGTTACCTGTGCCATTTCAGTTAGGGGGTGTATTTGGTTTACTGCAGAAACACATTTCTCACCAGGCCATGTACCTTATATTGTTTCATATGGAATGTCCAAGTAAGTTGCTAGATTCCAGCAGAAAAGCACTGTAAAACATACTGAACAAACCTCATGGAAAGATACACGCATTGCAGTGTTTTCTTACTTCCGGAGCTAAAGACAAGTACAACAGAGCTGAAAACACCTAAATCCTGTTACCTGTGACATTTCTATTAGGAATTGTGTTTGACTTAAAGCAGAAACACTTTTAACACCCGGCCATGTATCTTACATTGTTTCATTTGGAATGTCCAAGTAAGTTGCTAGATTCCAGCAGAAAACACTATAGAACATACTGAAAAAACCTCATGTAAAGATACACTCATTGCAGTGTATTCTTACTTCCAGAGCTAAAGGCAAGTACAACAGAGCTGAAAAAACCTAAATCATGTTACCTCTGACATTTCAGTTAGGAAGAGTGTTTGGTTTAAAGCAGAAACCCTTTTAACACCAGGCCATGTATCTTAAATTGTTTCGAATGGAATGTCCAAGTAAGTTGCTAGATTCCAGCAGAAAGGCACTATAGAACATACTGAACAAACCTCATATAAAGATACACGCATTGCAGTGTATTCTTACTTCCAGAGCTAAAGGCAAGTACAACAGAGCTGAAAAAACCTAAATCATGTTACCACTGACATTTCAGTTACGAAGTGTGTTTGGTTTAAAGCAGAAACCTTTTAACACCGGGCCATGTAAATTACATTGTTTCATATGGAATGTCCAAGTAAGTTGCTAGATTCCAGCAGAAAAGCACTATAGAACATACTGAACAAACCTTATATAATGATACACGCATTGCAGTGTATTCTTACTTCCAGAGCTAAAGGCAAGTACAACAGAGCTGAAAACACCTAAATCATGTTAAATGTGACATTTCAGTTAGGAAGTGTGTTTGGTTTACTGCAGAAACACTTTTAACACCAGGCCATGTATCTTATATTGTTTCATATGGAATGTCCAAGTAAGTTGCTAGATTCCAGCAGAAAAGAACTATGGAACGTATTGAACATACTTCATGTAAAGATACATGCATTGCAGTGTTTTCTTACTTCCAGAGCTTAAGGCAAGTACAACACAGCTGGAAACACCAAAATCATGTTACATGTGACATTTCAGTTAGGAATTGTATTCAGTTTAAAGCAGAAACACTTTAACACCCGGCCATGTATCTTACATTGTTATATATTGAATGTCCAAGAAAGTTGCTAGATTCCAGCAGAAAAGCACTATAGAACATACTGAACAAACCTCATGTAAAGATACACGCATTGCAGTGTATTCTTACTTCCAGAGCTAAAGGCAAGTACAACAGAGTTGAAAACACCTAAATCACGTTACATGTGATATTTCAGTTAGGAAGTGTGTTTGGTTTAAAGCAGAAACACATTTAACACCCGGCCATGTTTCTTTCATTGATACATATGGAATTTCCAAGTAAGTTGCTAGATTCCAGCAGAAAAGCAAATTAGAATGTACTGAACAAATCTCACGTAAAGGTACAGGCATTGCAGTGTATTCTTACTTCCAGAGCTAAAGGCAAGTACAACACAGCTGAGAACACCTAAATAATGATACCTGTGACATTACAGTTAGGAAGTGTTTTGGTTTACAGGAGAAACACTTTTAACACCGGGCAATGTATCTTTCATTGTTACATATGGAATGTCCAAGTAAGTTGCTAGATTCCAGCAGAAAAGCACTATAGAACTTATTGAACAAACCTCATGTAAAGATACACCCATTGCAGTGTTTTCTTACTTCCTGAGCTATAGGCAAGTACATTTCAGCTGAAAACACCTAAATCATATTACCTGTGACATTTCAGTTAGGAACTGTGTTTGGTTTAAAGCAGAAACACTTTTCACACCAGGCCATGTATCTTACATTGTTTCATATGGAATGTCCAAGTAAGTTGCTAGATTCCAGCAGAAAAGCACTATAGAACGTATTGAACATACTTCATTTAAAGATACATACATTACAGTGTATTCTTACTTCCAGAGCTAAAGGCAAGTACAAAAGAGCTGAAAACACCTAAATCATGTTACCTCTGTCATTTCAGTTAGGAAATGTGTTTGGTTTAAAGCAGAA
>NW_021616133.1:0-5137 GCF_004785775.1 Grammomys surdaster
GCAGCAGTATCTTTTTGAGCTCATGGATTTTCTACACAAGGAGAAACACGTCTCTTCCGCTTATCCACCCTCTCAGGATCCTCCCTACATTCACCTCATTTACCAGGTAACAGCTTTTTTTTTTTTTTTTTTTGGCTTTTTTGAGACAGGGTTTCTCTGTGTAGCCCTGGCTGTCCTGGAACTCACTCTGTAGACCAGGCTAGCCTCGAACTCTTGAACTCAGAAATCCGCCTGCCTCTGCCTCCCAAGTGCTGGGATTAAAGGCGTGTGCCACCACCGCCCGGCTCCAGGTAACATCTTGTTGGAGGAACTTCCACTATGCAGGAAGCTCCTACATCCAGTCTGTCCCACCAGCAACACTGTGGGGTGGGGGGAAGGGGGAAAGCTCTGAGTGAAGCCCAGTGACCTGTTAGAGCAGTTTGCCATTTCTCTGTACAGTTAGATGGACGTTAGCTGACCAGAAGTGCTCACACCAGGGTTTAGCAGGGTTTTAACATATCCTTGGTGTGGAAATTAATGACTACACTCCTTTGACTTATTTAGGGGAAAAATAGGGTTAATTGTCTGTTCATTATGAAAACCTTTGGGGGGAAGTGTGTGTGAGAGAGGGGGGTAAAGGGGGGACGGGAGTGAGGGAGAGGGAAATCATTTAAAATGTCCTGAGGCAGGAGAGATGGCTCAGCGGTTAAGACTGCTCTTTTAGAGGACTGGTGATTGGTGTTCAGTTCCCAGCACCAATGTGGCAGCTCACAACTGTCTATATTTCCAAGATCTGACACACTCACACAGACATACATGCAGGTAAAACACCAATGTACATAAAATAAAAAATAAAATGTTTTTGATGTATCATTATACATGCAGATGCAAATAGTCACTTTTTTAAAAAAATTATTTATTTTATGTATATGAGTACACTCTTGCTGTCTTCAGACATACCAGAAGAGGGCACTGAATTTCATTACAGATGGTTGTAAGCCACCATGTGGTTGCTGGGACTTGAACTCAGGACTTCTGGAAGAGCAGTCAGTGCTCTTAACCACTGAGTTATCTCTCCAGCCCCCACTCCACATTTTTTCTTTTTTAATCAGGGACACTTCTTTTCACATTGGATATGGCTCTGTTCCATCATGTTCACTTATTTTAACCATCAGTCTTGTGGCTTCTCCCACATTTGCCTACATACATATAAAATGTAACACAGATCCTTCCTTGATACACACAGTGTGTGGAGTGCACTGTCACTGTTTTGCAACAGTGGAGTCACAGGGTGCATTATACCTCAAACTGAGTATGCGTGTTCAGCCAGCTCCGTTTTCAGTTGGGTACCTCAAATGATGCTAAAATAGTATATTTACTCATTTGTTTCAGTACCTTTATTTTTGTTGGATTGGTTCTAAGAAGTGAAGTGCAAATTTGAAGAGTGTAGTTCTACAATTTTGTTTTTGTTTTTGAGCTCAGATCCATGTAGCTCAGGCTAGCCTCTCCAGGATGACATTGAACTTCTTGTGGGTAGTATATGTATGTGTTCATAGGAGTCATGTGCC
The DNA here is from genome assembly GCF_004785775.1 of Grammomys surdaster. Taxonomy (NCBI): domain Eukaryota; kingdom Metazoa; phylum Chordata; class Mammalia; order Rodentia; family Muridae; genus Grammomys; species Grammomys surdaster. The sequence continues at coordinate 1,548 of NW_021616133.1, forward strand.
TGTGCACATTGTGTCCAGAGGGAAGGCTCTCCATTTGACCAGGTTTCTCACTGAACCTGGATCTTACTGATTCGGCCAGTGAGTTCCAAGGTCACGCATCTCCATCCCAGGCAGCACCTCCCCTGGTGATTTGTTTGTTTGTTTGTTTGTTTCATTTAATTCTGGCTTTAATGCTTTTGTGGCAGGTACTTTTCTGCCTAAACCATCTCCCCAGACTAAGACCCCAAGCTTCTTATCCTTCTGCCTTCACCTTCTGGCTTACAGGTGTGCACCCCAGCACCTGGTTTTATGCTTTGCTGGGGACCAACTCAGAGTCTTTTTTTTTAATTCTTTTTTTTTTAATGTAAGGTTTATTTATTTTATGTATGTGAGTACACTGTTGCTCTCTTCAGACACACCAGAAAAGGACATTGGATCCCATTATAGATGGTTGTGAGCCATCATGTGATTGCTGGGAATTGAACTCAGGACCTCTGGAAGAGCAGTCAATGCTCTTCACTGCTGAGCCATCCCTCCAGCCCCCAACTCAGAGTCTTGTGTATGCTAAACCAACCTCTACCATTTGAGGAGAACTCACTATTTAATACCATTTTCTACTTGTATTTTAAAAGTTATTAGGAGCTGGAGAGGTGGTGGTTAAGAACATAAACTAGTCTGAGCATAGTAGCAGATACCTTTAATCCCAGCAGTTGAGAGGCAGAGGCAGGAGGATATCTGTGAGTTAGAGGCCAGCGTGGTCTATATAATGAGTTCCAGACCAGCCAGACCTTCATAGTGAGATCCTCTCTCTCAAAAAAAAAATCTCTTGAAAAAAGAAAGGAAGGGAGAAAGGAAGGAAGGAAGGAAGGAAGGAAGGAAGGAAGGAAGGAAGGAAGGAAAGAGAGAGCAAGGAATGACATGCACTGCCTTCCTAGAGGACCAGAGTTTGGTTCCTAGCACCCAGAACTCCAGTTCCAGGGGATCCAAGCCCTCTTCTGACCTCTTCGGTGCACATGTGGTGTGCAGAAACATGTGCAGCAAAACACTCACACACATAAAATTAGTTTGACTCATTTCACTGAACCAGACCTCCAGTTCCATTGTAACGCTGTTCCCCAAATACTTAATGAAGATACTTAAATAATAACTAAAAGTAATGTATAATGCTAAGGTAACTTTTATTCATCAGTGTGTGTTTGTATATAAAATATGTCTCAGTTAGGGTTTACTGCTGCGAACAGACACCTTGACCAAGGCAAGTCTTATAAGGACAACATTTAACTGGAGCTGACTTACAGGTTCAGAGGTCCAGTCCATTATCATCAAGGCGGGAACATGGCAGCATCCAGGCAGGCACGGTGCAGGCAGAGCTGAGAGTTCTACATCTTCATCTGAAGGCTGCAAGCAGAATACTCACTTCCAGGCAGCTAGGGTGAGGATCTTAAAGCCCATGCCCACAGTGACACACCCACTCCAACAGGGCCACACCTTCTAATCATGCCACTCCCTGGGCTGAGCATATACAAACCATCACAGTATGTATGTGTGAGGTGGGCACACCTGTTCCATGGCATGATGTAGAGGTTAGGGGACAACTTTCACCATCAGAAGCCAGGCGTGGTGGCAGTGCTGAGGAGGCAGAGATTGGTGAATCTTGAGTTCAAGGCCAGCCTTGTTTTCAAAGCCAATTGCAGGCCATCGAGGACTCTGTCTTAAGACAGACAGACAAACAAACAAACACATCAGTTCTCTCCTTCCACCTTGATTCTAGGGATTGAACTAGGGTTATCACAACCTAAGTGACAAGTGCTTTTTTCCCACTGAGCCATCTCACTGGTCTGGTATCTTAGTAATGAAACGTTTGCTGTGATGAAACACCATGCTCAAAAGCAGCCTGCGGAGAAAAGGGTTTATTTCACCCCTAGTTCCACATAACAGCTCATCAGAAGAATGAGCTCATTGTCACGCAAGTCAGGAACCTGGAGGCAGGAGCTGATGCAGGGACCATAGAAGGGTGCTGCTTACTGACTTGCTCCCCATGGCTTGCTCAGCCTGCTTTCTTATAGACCCAGGACTCCCAGTGCAGGGATGGCCCCACCCACCATGGGCTGGGCCCTCCCCCATCAATCACTAATTAAGAAAATGTCCTGTCTTACACACAGCCCAATCTTATGCCAGCATTTTCTCAGTTGAGGTGCCTTCCTCTCGAATGAATAAACCTTGTACCGAGTAAACTAGGCAGCACACCTAGCCCTAGAAGTAATATTTTTTATTCTATATTCATGATTATTTTTTTAGGCTCATAATGAGTCTTAAGTTAGAACTGTAACAATTTAAAGATATTTTCCTCTGGGTATATTTTAAATCACTTCTAAAATGACGTCACTCCTTCATAACTTAAAAAAAATGTTTGTGTTTTGAGACAGGATCTCACTGTGTAAGCCTAGGCTGGCCTCCACTTGCCTTGTAGATCAGGCTGGCCTTAAACTCACAGAGTTCTTCCTGCCTCTGCTCCCCATCCCCCAGTGCTGGCTCTGAGCCATATCCACTGTGTCTAGCTCCCTCTACATTGTTCTTAAGAGATGTCATTCCGTTGCTTTAACAGTCGGTTAACCATTTTTCCTTTTACTTGAAGAAACCTTGTTCTGTAGGTCCTGCTGGGAAAAGAGCTGTGCTTCTCTGCAATGACAAGCTAAGGGTCATTACCATTCAAGAGCTGTTCGGCCTCCACCTTGTTGAAATGCTACACAGTAGGTGAGAGCCAGAGCACCCTGTCCCTCCCTTCTGTTCTGAAGCTTCAGGAGTGGAAATGGTAGTGTGTGTGTGTGTGTGTGTGTATGTAAGTTATCATTGTGGGATTATATAGATATATTCAAAAAAGCTCATGATGGAAAAGTAAAAATTGGTTTAATGAAGAATATTCACATTTTATATATAAGTCAATGCACAGGCTGGAGAAGTGGCTCAACTGTTAAGAGCACTAACTGAACCTGGGTTCAATTCCCAGCACCCTCATGGTGACTCACAACCATCTGTAACTCCAGAGGATCAGATATCCTCTTCTGGATTTCACAGGCACCAAGCAAGCACACAGAGCATAGATATACAGAGAGGCAAATACCCAGACATATAAAGTAAAATGTAAAATATCTTTTTGTTTAAAGGTTTATTTATTTTATGTATTTGAGTACACTGTCAGTGTCTTCAGACATACGAGAAGAGGGCGTTGGATCCCATTACAGATGGTTGTGTGCCACCATGTGGTTGCTGGGAATTGAACTCAGGTCCTCTGGAAGAGCAGTCAGTGATTTTAACCACTGAGCTATCTCTCCAGCCCCAAAATTTAAAATCTTAAAAATGAAAAACTTTTCACGTCACAAGAATGAAAATTCAACAAAGAGGTTAATGGCAGTTATCTCTGATTATTAAAATTATTTGTAATTTTCAAGTTTTTCTTAATGCTTTAAAACACTGTGAATAAAGGCCAGCCTAGAGAGAAAAAGAGGGAAGGTAGGGGGAAGGGGTGAGAGAGAGGAAAGAGGGACAGAAAGGAAGAAAGAGAAATTAAGCCAAATGTGGTAGTTTAAACCTTAGATTTCAAGGCTACCTGA
>NW_021616134.1:0-44648 GCF_004785775.1 Grammomys surdaster
TTTTTCAAGACAGGGTTTCTCTGTGTAGCCCTGGCTGTCCTGGAACTCACTCTGTAGACCAGGCTGGCCTCGAACTCAGCAATCCGCCTGCCTCTGCCTCCCAAGTGCTGGGATTAAAGGCGTGCACCACCACCGCCCAGCTCCAGCTAAACATCTTATGTCACCAAGTAAAACCTACAATGCCAGGATTGGGTTCCATCTTGTTAAGTCATTGGGCAAAGTGAGCCCCATGAAAAACCCCCGAAATCAGAGTCTATTAAGCGGGCTATTGTTTCTCTCCTCAAACTGAAGACAAGGTTCTATCGCTGAAGACACACTTATGTCATCAAACATAGAGAAGTTGAGCAAATACCTAACCAGAGTTTCACCCCTATTCACTGTTGTTTATGGTACTAAAAGATATTCCGCTTACTGCCAGAGGAGAAAGAAAATCATCAATATCTCCTAGCTATTGACCCTATGACCTATGACAATGGCCACTTGCAAGATATACTAGTACAATCACGGTACTCATGTTTTGACAGTAAGCATCCATTTTACTAATTTACTTATGTATTTATTTATTTAGTGTGACTGAAGGCCCATTCCATGACATAGAACCCATGCCTGGCATAAAGTGGCTGAGAACGTGAGACTAGATAGGCCACAAAGCTAGCGAAAACATGCTACAATTTTTCTACTAGAGGAATACAGTAATAGAATTCGTCCTAAGACATACTTGTATAACCACAGATCCCTGACTTCCTCAACCTTCATCATACAAGCTTCTTCTTGCAGTAGCTAGTAAATGACACAGAGACACACAACTGGACAATGTCAAGAGGTAAGAGACTTTGGAGCACAGGGTCCTAAGTAGGATGTCTTTATCAAACCCTCTCATGGCTCAGGCCTCAGTAAGGAATAGGAGATGGAAAGACTTTAGGAACCATATGTGTGGCTGATACCATGGACGCAGTGTCTTCGAGAAATAACCCAACCTATTAAGTCACAGAGATTGTGGCAGCATGCACAGGTTCAAGTCAGGCAGGATTCTAGCGCTGAGAGAGAATGAGTACAAGGGCTCCCATCTCTAAGCAAGAAGTTGTCTGCAATTGAAAGAGAGGAATCAGTTTTTTTCTAATGAGATTTCATTAGGTATGTCAACCATACGTCAGGGCACACCCCGTGTCCGGAAGCAGACGACTGACACAAAAACTCAACGGTATTTTTGGGGGACTTTACAGGTTTAATTTCTCCTTACTGATCTTCTACTTAATTATTTAGATTTTGTTTCTTGTGTGTGTGTGTGTGTATATATGTGTGTCTGTATATATGCATATATGATATATATATGTATATACATATGTATTGTATATTGATACATATGTGTATATATGTATATATGCATGAAGGCACGCATATATGTATATGTGTATACATATATATGTGAGTATGCATATATATATATATATATATATATACACATTTGTTTTTTGAAAAAGGAGGAAAAGAACATAAAGTTGGGTGTCTATGGAGGAAGGAAGAATCTAGGAGGGATTTGGGGAGCAAAAGATGATCAAAATATATTGTTCAGAAACATTTCAATAAACTAATAGAATTTTTAAAAATCAATACGTTTTTCTTTCTTAAACTCAACTTATCATTCTCAGCCACTCATTCTTTCTTTTACTTTCTCTTCTTTGTCATGGCCTCTTGCCAAATGTCCCTTTTCATTCTTTTCCTGAAGAAAATCGCTTCCCTCCTCTTAATCCTTGGCAGTTTAGCATTCAGGAAGTGACTCTCAATCAGTAGTGGCTCTCGCAAAGAGAAGGTGAATCTACAGGAGAAGACAGGGAATTGAGGGAGACAGGAGGCATGTGGAAGTAACTTTGGGCTCAGGGTGCAGTTTACAATAAAATATTTTTGTACATTTTAAAAAACAAAACCAGACAGTGTCTGGGTAACTAGAGTCATGAGATTTCAGTGTCTTAGACATTGTTGGTTTCCTGATAAAATAGAGTTTTATCCAGGTAATGTGTTTAAGGAAGTTAGAGAATTCAGAGAAAACGAAGCTCATTTTGAGACGACCTAGCAAATGTGGATATTTTTAGGTAATCATCATTTTTCAATTTTTTCTTATTTACTTTTAATTGGCAAGTACTTATACATTTATGGGCTCACATGAGTAAACTTTCCCTGCAAAATAATCTTTGAAGGTATTCAGTGATCATCATATTTGACAAGTCATATAATTTCATACACATAGGGGGTATTTTTTTACTACTAATAATATTCCTACCAGCTCAGGGCCTGCAAGGTCATGCCTAAGTAGCTGTTAATTGTCTCTAAAGAGAAGAATGCAAGTATTGGCTAATCTTAGGTCCGCATTGCTTTTGTTAGTTGAATCATTACAACCAATGGACTTTTTAACTTTAAGAATCATATCTATGTCCATCGTGTTTAGTTAAAATAGGGTGTAAGAGTATAATTTTAGGTGAAAAATGAAATTCTCTACCTGCACTGTACAGCTTGAGGAAACAGATCACTCTTAAGCCTACAGTTTGGGTATGTTAACAAAGAAAGGGTATATTTTCCTTCCAAATAATATTAAGATGTTGGATCTTTTCTCCTTACTTATTCAAACAAATGAGTTATATATCAGTTTTCATGTCTGAAGAAAACCTGATAGGGTGTTTTATGTACAGAGTGCGTGCAAACACAGGGTTATAATGTATACAATATGGCTCTTCTCTTGCACAAATACATAGAAAAGCCACGGCCAACTGAATTGTAGAATTGACTGTTTCTCATTATGCATGGTATAATTAATTATATGCAAATTAGAATAATTTCTGCCTGGTACTCCACTTATTACCTCTGTTAGAGTCTATTGTTTGATTTTAGAGAGGCTATAGGAGACGGCATGAGAGCTTGTTTTGCTGACCCAGGCTTTTTGTGAGGATGGGCTAGAATGTTCACCTTTAATGAAGGACTGAAAACTGATTTTAGAAATCAACCTATATAATTGGTTCTCATTTGGGCAGGCTTAACTTTAAAACTAGGAACAACAGAATCTTCCCCCTCCTTCCCTTCTCCTCGCTCTCTCTGGCCCCGCTTGTTCTGGCCCAAAGGTTTATTTATTTATCATATTTAAGTACACTGTAGCTGTCTTCAGACACCCCATAAGAGGGCATCAGACCTCACTACCGATGGTTGTGAGCCACCATGTGGTTGCTGGGATTTGAACTCAAGACCTCCAGAAGAGCAGTCAGTGCTCTTAACCACTGAGCCATCTCACCAGAATCTTTTTATTACGCTGTTTCTTACATCACTTTTGTCAGATTTTTCCTGTATGATGTGTGAGATGGTAATGAGATGCCTACTTCATAAACCCTCATGGCAACATTCATTACTCTACATCAAAAGATCTCAGTGTGACTTTCCTTACAGATATCCTAATTTCTCTATATATACATATACAAAACATGCTCTCCAACAGGGCTTACCCAAGGGCTTTCCTGTGTGTGTGTATTTTAGGCTGAGTTTGAGATCTGCAAGATAAGCAGAGTTGCAAATGCTGAATGTTACCATCTTAGTATGTATAGGTGAATGGGGAAACAGTTTTACAGAAAGGTGGATATTTTGAAGTAGCCACCCGCAAGAACCCATTGACTTTTCATAGTCCCTTGGTAAAACATGAGTCCCTCCCCCATGCATGATCAAATTGTAACACATCTACTCTTGTGAAGCTCTTGTGTTCATAGCCACAGTAGCTTTGCATTCAGTGGGTAGGTACAGTAGCCATGCTATGCCCAGAAGACACTGTTATCACTCTTACCAACCAATGGCTATCGTATTTTTTCTGCTACCTCTTCTGCAATATTTCCTCAGCCTTGGTTGAAAAAATTGAGATGTCTTATTTAAGTGTGGGTACTCCAAAGTAATTTATTTATGCATTTTGACCACTTAGGAGTCTCTATAATGACTAACGTTCATTGAATACAGGAGCTTCTCTGATGAAGGAGAAACCAGAATGTGTGTATAGAATTAAAGCCAGTTTGGCATTGTGTCCTGTTGCTGGGCTTTGCTTCTTAATGGATTCTTCTTTTACCCTCCCTTTATTCCTCTCATCTCTCATTTCACCCAATCACTAGACAGGAGAGAAAGAAGAAGGGGGGGAGAGATAGAACCTTGAATCTAATTTCTTTGTTTCTTCGTTGAGCATGACTACTAACAAACCTCAACCAAATTCCCTGAAGCACCACCAACCACCAGCCATGGCTCTTGGGACCCTAGCATTTATATACTCCCTGGAAAGTTCCCAGAATTCTGAACATCATATAATCACAGAAACTATCTGCAGCTGTCAAAACCATGCCTCTGCTAGAGCACAGGGCAAATCATAGTCAGCTGCTGTAGACAGTCCAAAGCAGCCCCACATCCCACACCTGGGATTAAAAATGAAAGCCCATTCTTTTAATGTTTCTGTGTTTTTTTTCAAAGAATTCATAATTCCAGAATTTTCACTACAGTGTCCATTGGGCAGAATAGTACTGAGTAACATTTCTAAACTCCTCAGTGAGAACTGGTGAAAAGGTACATGTTGTTTAGCCATAACTTGGGAGAGAACAGAGGAACATTTGTGTTTGAATCATTTTTTTATAATTTTCATCTATCAAATTTGTTAGTCATCCTTTAACTTTTCCCCACTGACTTAAAAATATGAAAAGCACTGATTTTTTTGTCTTCTGTACAAAAATAAAGCTGTGAGATGGTATTGTCCTGTAGACCAGGGCTTACCAAGTGTTCCTTAAAGACATGATCACTGAAAGATTCTTAAGAAAAGTAATAGTTCTTTAAAAATAATAAGCACCATTAATCAGACATTTAAAAATCATACTACATATTTTATTTGAATGCAATTTTTAATAATAACATACTTTGGTATTCTTGAAATATTCTTTTAGCTATCACTATGGCTTGTAAGCATTCATCAAGTGTGGCTCTATGTATCCCTGTACATTTTCTTTATACACAGATTTTTGGTCCATAAGGTAAAATTCATATACATATTCTAATAATCACATTTCAGACTAATCTCTTAATATAATGGTAGAAATAGATTGCATGTGGCCACTTCACTGTCTCATGTAGCCTGTCTGTACACACCTGCTCATGTACACAGTACAAAGGCTTGTTATGAGAACACATGTATCTATTTACACTACAAGGATGAGCAGTGGCATGATCATAGCCTCAATCTTCTTGGATGACCTTTGCTGAGTTCTCTCTCTGGGCTGGGTATAATAGCCAGGCTCAAGCATTTTCTTGTCATCCATCTTGTGGATAAGACACAGCTTGGTAGCCATTCATCAGTATTCAGAATTAGTTTACCTAGACTATATCCCTGGCTCAATCATCCCATGTATGCCCCAACATGGAACTAATCAGCTGTAAATATCTGTCCAGAAGAAACATGCGGATGAGGAGGGTTCTGGAATTAATATAGCTTTTGAGTGCAACAAATAGCCTTTTAGGAAGGCTGTGTGCTCATTGCTCTACCAGATGCTCCTGCTGCTACGTTGATTGATAAACTTCAACTTCACACACCCATGCATTTGGTATTCTTTATTTGACCATGCAGTGTTAAATGCATTAAAATATGCACCCATTTTTTGGCCAGATACTTAAGTAGTGAGAATTTGGAATATATTAAATTGAGACAGAACAGTCGTATAATGCCTCTTGAAACTTTAAAATTTTCAGTTACGCCAGAAACTTATTTCTGGGGCTTTCCTGGATGTCACAGCTTGTGGTCTCTTATTTGCTCCCTCCTTCTCTTTGCCTGCTGTGTGCTATTGGTAATGACTGGGGACAGTGCATATGCTGTTGGTTCTTGGTCCTGCCAGTTTCCACTCTATTCTCTTAGCTGAAGTCCAAGTACTCAGGGAAAAAAAGCTTTCAACTCTCTGGAGGTTCATAGAATGCTGTGCTTCTTCTGATTTATAATAAAAAGGTATATGCTCTCTCTCTCTCTTATATTAATGTGATTTGCTTCTAAATTACTTTTACACAGACCTTTACTATTATTCAAAGACAAATTTCTAGAGAGATTAGGCAGTTTGAAAGTTGTTAAATATATCTTCTTGAAGATTAAAAAGAAAATAAATGATATCTATTCACGATTTATCAGCAGGCACCACTCCCTGCAGGCAGACCTAGAAAAACTACCCTTAGATGGTTCCTGACTACACCAAATATGAATGTATATGAGGGTGCAATGAAATTTGCTATAGCAGTGTCCTATAGTGATGTTATCTTTTTAAAAGATATTATTTTATGTGAAATCAAGCAATTCCTTAGGATTAGAAATATCCCTCTATAAATGGTGTAGCTTAACTCAAGCCTTTTCTAAGGGCTCCTATATGGAGCTTGGTTCTTAGCCACAGGCCATGTTGAGATGTGATTCTACCAGGAATCACCTCATCAGTGAGTTAATACAGTGATGGTTCAAAACTGAATCTTTATTAGGAGGTCAGGCTTGGTGGGAGGAGGGGTCATTGCTGGAGCATTTCTGAAGAGTATAATATGCTCTGAGTTGAGTGCCTGCTTCTCAGAAAGCTTTATCAAAACAATCTCTTTTCTCTTCCACGCTGCTTTTCTATGTGTTTCATCAAACACACACACATGCCCAAACACACACTCACTGTAAGTACCTCTAATTACACCACTGCACACACACATAGTTCCTTTTGCTTACAGTTCCTGTGGCTCCATAACCAATGCCAGAAACTGGATGTGGTTCCCACCTGCACAGAGAACTTTTAGATTTAATTGTTTTCTTCTAAAATTATTTACCTGGTTTTATTTTTATTGAAAAAAAAGACATCAATGGCTTTACATATAAAATAGGCACTTGTTTCTTTTATTGAAAATATGAGCTACTTTGATAATGTTCGCCCTGCTATTTGACCTGGAGACAATTTCTGAGTGGAATCTATCTGCTTGATTATAATAGGATATTTTTCATTTCTCAATATATCTACCCCTTATCCTGTCCCACTGACCCTGAGACAATTGTCCAGGCTGATTGTCATTGAGAGTGCTTTCTTATTATTGAGGAACCTAACTTTATTCATACACTTCTATAAAGGTTCCTAGGTCAGAAGATTGGACATAGAATGAATTTTTCAAGATAAATGGAGAAAAGTTTTATCAAGGGATGTTGTTCTGGGTAGCTTTTTGTCATCTTGACATAAACTAGAATGATCTGAGAAGAAGATTTTCACTTAGAGTATTCCTCCATTAGATTTTTTGTAGGTAACCTGTGTGTTCTTGATAGCTCATTGAAGTGGGAGGACTCAGCTTACCATAGGTGGTACCACCCTTGGGCAGGTGGTCCTGCCTGGCATAAGAAAACAGGCTGAACAAGCCAGGAAGCACTCCTCCATGGACACTTCTTCAGTTCCTGTTCATGAGTTCCCTTCATGAAGGACTTATACTACAAGCTGAAATGCATCCTTTCTTCCCCAAATTGCTTTTGATTGTGGTATTTATCACAATGATAGAACTCAAAACTAGGACAAAATAGTAATCATTTGTAAATTTAGTTTAGAAATATGAAATGCTTCACGTATTTTATCGCTAAGTAGGCTGGCTTTGTAATTCCTAGTGTTTATCCCTCTGTCCTCTCCCCGACCCTATGTGTGTGTGTGTGTGTGTGTGTGTGTGTGTGTGATAGAGAGAGAGAGAGAGACAGAGACAGAGACAGAGACAGAGTATGAGTTTGTATGCGCTCATGCACATGTATGTGTGTTTCTGTCTGCATTTCTTTAAGTGTAGATGCTATTCTGATACTCTCTGTATCCTAAAGTAACTACAAAGTACTTGTCTTAGAACTTTTGTATGGAAGTACTTTTCATTAATATCACATGAGTATCATTTCCTTTTGGAGATGTATTTATCTATATTCTACAACTATTAGATTTCCTTGATCTACTTTTCCTTCCATTCCTTACACAATTTCATAATCTCTTTCTCTTAAAAGATAAAATAAAAAAAAGGAAATGTCTATTGGACACTGTGCATGGAGACAACAGGCAAAGCTCAGAGAAGAAGGCACAGTCACAGATTGAAGCATCTGCCCCATGTCCATAATTCTGTGATATGTTTTTTTTAGGAAGATTTTTATGGGTGACAAGAAAAAGTCAAATTCATGACCTCTTTTTCTTTAATTATTATTGTTATATACATACTGCTACATAAACATTGTTACACACATATATGTATAAAATAGTCCATTGATCTTCACAGTGCTCACGTAGATACAGTCGGTCTCTTTCATTGAGGAGATGATGTGCAAATGCATACACATATGCTCACATGCACAGACACACATACACATGCACATAAACACATATATGCAATGTATGAACATATACACAAGCATACATACATACACACATACACACATTCTGCCATGTATATTTAGTGTTGCTCATATGTGTGTGTGTTTAAGGCTAACCACGTGGAATTAAGCCCCTGATAGGTTATCATTAAGATTCTTAACAATTTTAATGGAGAAACTGTCTGAAGATAAAACCTTAAAAACGAGTGAAGCTTTCTAAACTTCTGACTGATTTTATACCCAGGATCTATTTTTAGAATCTTAAATGAAAAATATGCATTTGTTACAGACAGTCAGAGTTGAAAGAACCATTAGAAAAAATAGATATGATGAAATACAATACTTGTGTATATGTGTTTATGCCACTAACTTTGTTAATTTCTTCTTTTGGCAATGCTTTATCTACTTGGACTTTATATATAATTAAGGTAGCCATATTTATTAAGGTCATAAATAAATGAAGACATTGATAACTGATACAGACTTAAAATTGCAAGTGACTTCAGATTTTTTTCATCTTTCCATATGAGAGGAGAACTCTGTACAACATTCATGGGAACTTGGTCCTAAATTCCGGCACCTCCCATACTCACTATAAATCTGAAATGCTAAATAGTTTTTATTCTGTAAGTTAGTTATCACATTTGTACTTGTCCATACGGGGATTCAGGTCACATTGAAATGTCTAGTTGTCATTTCCCTTTTTAATTCCAATAAATCCCTATTATACTCCTGAAATATTTGTTCCAATGAATTTGCCTGTTTTTATATGATTATCTAAAAAGCATTCGGGGATCCTTGATCATATCACCCAGGGTAGCTGCTCTTCGTTTCTTTCAAGTTTACAGCCTTAGTTTGGTATCTCTTTGCATGTAGACAAGTCTGTGTGCTTATGTACATATAATTGCGTACATATATTTCATTTCACTGTTAAACCTACCAGACCTCAGACCCCCTGCCTCATAAACCTTTCCCCTACTTATTTGTTTTGGTTTGACTTTTTCTCAGTTTAATCAGGGCTATGTGTGTGATCCTGTATTGAAAACTAACCATGAGAACCCAGTGAGCTCACCAATAGTTACATAACTGTTACCCTGCTTTCCTTTCTCCCAGAACCAGTTGGTTGTCAACAGATCTGTAGTGTGTAGAAGAACCTAGAGTCCATTCCCTCTCCATCTCCATAACTTACTGTTAAGGGGACCTGACATCCTTGTCAGTATCCAGAACTCATGAACTCATAGATGTTGAGAGTATGTCTCCTTAGAAGATGAAATTTCAAAACTCTTCTTCCCACCTTATTTATTATTTATTTATTTATTTATTTATTTATTTATCTGCCTCTTCCACAGTATTCTACAAGCTTTGGTGTCTTATTGACGCCTGAACACCCAGTTGTCCTTCATTCTCAATATCATTCACAGCCACGAGTCTTTGCATGTATCTGTATTCATTACAAGTAGGGGCTTCTTTGTTTAATATTTAGGTCTGACAGTAGCCTTTTTGGGAATAAATGCATTTAGTGGGTAGTTCAATGCTGTTTACTGAGCCAAGCAGCCATATTGAGTCCCCTTTGAAGGTCATAGATTTTACACTAGTTTTGCAGATTTAGGCATGGATCTCCTCTTGTAGAATGACCTCCAAATTCAATTAGACAGTGATTGATTTTCCCCTAACAGTTGTACCCCTATGAAACTAATAGGTTCATCTTGCCTGGCTGGTTAGCATTATATAGTTCACAGAGTTCCTTTGATGCCCTCACCTCACAGTGGCCTGCATAGTACCATCTAGTACCAGGAGAGCCACCCATCAGGAAAAAATCATACACCCTAGGTAAAGCTCAGTATCCCTACATCTTGCACCCAAGGCATACAGTGTCCACAGAAGTAGGTCCTTACCAGACAGAGCATTGAATTCACGTGCAGCATGTGGGAGAATTTTTTTCTCTCATCCTAGAGCAATAAAAGTAAGTTATGTTTACTATAAGACATTAGGTAACTCTTATATTTTCACACCCTTCAAACCTTTCCTGTGAGAGTGATAAACTGCCTTTGTTTTAAGCTAAGTGTGCTTTAGGGACATGACTGCCGATATTTAATTAAAACATTACATATTCTATTGTTCCTAAAGCTGAGTCACTGGGTTTGTTCAACTTCTCTAGATTTCCTCAATATTGAGATTTACTTAGATTAAAATATAAAATAATACCATGCCTTTCACATGTCCAAAGTACAATTAGATGATGAAAATATGTATTTTTGTTTAATTTTAGGGAAGTGAGAAACTTCTGAGAAGATAAAATATGATTAAGATGGACATGGTAGTTGGTATTATTCAAGTATCTAATTATGAATGTTAATCACATTTTATGTCTGTAAGAATTGACTGACAGCTAATCATAATCACAGCCTTGCTATGCATTTCAAATCTGGGACCAATGCATAGAACATATGTTAAACAGATAAATATATATTTCTTGCTGATGAATTTAACTCATCAGTGTGTTAAACCAGCAAAATTTTCAGTACTAGAAATAGAATAATAGGTGGAACAACACTGACTTCCCTTCTATGATAAAAATAGATTTGAAAACCATTCATTCCTGTCTTTGTATTCATCCATTCCTACTAATATCTTAAAATTAATTTCATAAAGGCACATTAAGATGGACATTGTTTTAAAATAACTGATTAACAGTGGTGAGAATTCTTAATGGAACTTCCGGCCTGTGTGTAGACAAGTCTTCACAATGTGATACCCAGGCATTTCTGTGCCATTTCTACATAAATGTGACATTTAAAATCTGCAAGGATCTATGTTGTTCAACCATGGAGAGGCATCAGAAACACAAGCCAAATACAAAAATGATATAATTCAGGAATATAGGTATGTCTATTTCCATGTTATATCTGTACATCCTAGTTACTACCTAAAGATCTGTGGTCCTAGAGACTGTCATGTCTCTGCCATTTGCTAGTTTCAGGTCCAGAAGTTTATCTTAAAAATTCAAATCTTCAGAAACCTTTTTGAATTCAAACCTGCTGGGCTGCTATTATTCCTTTTTCCTCACTATCGATATCCTCACAGAAATTCAGCAATGATAAAAGGGCAGGGCAAAGATCAGAAGCCAGACCAATTCAAAGGTGGAGGAATAAGGTCAGAGTAATTAATAGAAAGCCAGACTATGTTCTTAGCTAGAAAGATTCAAAATATAATCGAAGGATTAGGAAACTTTTACTTATGAATTTCAGAGACAACAGAAGTCAGGGCTTAGATCTGCACTGCCCAAGACTGGATATGAAACCTTGAAAACTTTAGTTAACCTACTGGATCAAGAGTGGTTTTGTTGTAAAATGGCTATAAAAATAATCAATGGGTTTATATGGAATACAGAACATGAGGTAATATATCTAATACCAAGTCCTGAAAACATATACATAGAAGTACTGTCAGACAGAGTGAGCAAGGTGTGTTTGTAGGTTTAGGAATGCACACAACACCAATAACACCAATAACACCAATAACACCAATAACAACAACAATAACAGAATTTTTAAAAAGAAGTTATACGTTTGAAAGAAGAGCAAGGGGGAATACACTTTAGGGTTTAGAGAGAGGAAAGGGATGGGAGAAATGATGTAAGTTTAATCTAAAAAAGTTAAAAAATATTGTCTTTGGAAATGATAAAAACAAATGAAGGGTGTGTCCTACCAACTGCTTGGCTTGGGAAGACCGCTCTGAAAGAGGACATGAACTGGAGGCAGGTTCAAAAGCTGAAACCATTAGATACATATAAGCCAGAAGCTGTAAAGAAATTAGAGCTGATAGGTTGTGTGCTGTGGACAAAGCCACTCACCGTGAAGGCAATGGTCTGCCTGGGCCACCTTGCCATCCCTAGAAAGATGGGTTGGTGATTGTGGAACTGCTGTGTGTAATGCTACAAAGGCTACACTTCCATTGCCAACTTAGGCATGCAACACCTTCATTACCACCCATAGACTATCAAAAGGTCTAAAGGAAAATAGTTACATATTCACAGTGTTTAAAGTCCACACAAGAAGCACTATGCCTCTGATATTTGAACATAGCCATGGTATCATTGCCTTTGTCTCTAGGCAGTGAACAAAGCTATTTATTTTCCATGGATGCTCAGTGTTCTTCCAAGTGTCTTCCTTATAAAAATGTTAAATGAATGTGGGTGGGGAAGTGGTTAAGAAATCGTCGCCTTATACCAACACACATAACTATGTGATTTATCTAATAAATGCAAGCCCAGATGCAGTATATTTTGTGGATGTTAATGGCCTGAAATCCCTTTCAGCAGCAGGCATTAATCAGTTAGGGATGGGTTATTTTATGGTCTTTAATGGCCTTTGTTGATAGATGGAAAGTTTGTTTACAGATTATTCTTCATTGAGCTGCCATATATTGCAAGCTATGATTCTTAGACGTGCTCTCAAAATACAAATTGTGCCGTGAAGAAATCTGTTCAGAGTTAAATTAAATTAGATAGCTGCATTTTTATGAAGCTTAGGTAATAGCTATAATGCTGCCAGAGCTTTTTCTGAGAGTATATTGTAGATAAGTCTCAAACACACTATTTTTACCCCCAAGAAATATTTCTATGCTTGTGTGAAACTTTACAACTTTGCTCTCGCTCCTGAGTAATTTATGTAGAATACATAATATTTGAAATTTATTTCATAATGCTTGACTGCAATAATGAATATCTGCCTTCAGGTAAGACTTTACCAAATACGTTCACCTCAAAAACAAATGAACAAATGGGAAAGTGCCTATTTATATTTTCCAAATGTTTGAAAGTTTAATACACCCAGCTCAATGGTGAGAGTTTAATAATTGTCTCAGTCAATGTTTTGTTTTGCATAGAATAATTGTTTACTGTACATTTGGGGTGATATTATTCATGGGCTTGTAATACATGGGTATTGCTCATCTTGGTTCCAACAGTTTGCTCACATACATCTTGTAGATTGAGTGCAGAGCTTCGTAGTTTGGTTGTGATTACATAGCCTCAGAGTACATTTTTATTTCCCAAACATTATTTACTCTTAAATTCTCTGCATAAGGACTTACTATGTCTCCTTCCCACTTCCATCCTTTCTAACTTTACATCCTTTCCTGCTTTGCTCTCTTCTTGTCTCCACCCCCTCCTTCTTTACTTGTACATAAATTATGATAGAAAGCAAGGACTTGGTTTGATGGAACTAAATTAAATCAGATACCATAATTTAATTCCAGGTGAAAGTTGGGTTTTTAAACTACTCAGTGCCCGCCTTCGTAAAGGTATCACAGAAGCAGATCATCTTATGTGTTGGGCTCCCCTTGTGTTTTGTATAAAACCTTTTGAAAACGTACTCCTCCTGAGGCCATAGGCATGTTGGGTCCTCTTTGTAATTCTTTGACTTTTATACTGTTGGCTAACAAATCATAATTCGAGGTGAAGTTCTTATTTAAAATTCTGTATCTGTGTATTTTTTCATGACAACCAAATGACAGAGTTCACAAGCTTTTTCATATCATATGAAAGACAGAGTCAGCATGCTTAGCCATGTGTGGGCTTACCACAGGCGATTGGGGGCCCCCATTTTGTTCCTATATTTTAAATTAACTCAGTTTTATAAAATACTGTTTATTTGTTAAGATATTCCTATGCCAATTCTACTAAATACATTAACATAATACAAAGGTATTCTTTTTTCTTTCTTACTTTTTTTTTTTTTGCTAAAGTAATTTTAATGCCCAGGACCAGAGGTTATTTTATACTATTAACCTGAAACAAGAATAATTTGTATTGTAGACATATTGGCAGAATGTGCAGAAAATAAACGTATGCCAGTAATTGAGAGATCCCTGCAGTAAGGGAGTACTTGTCATGGACAATTGCCAATATCTCCTAATAACTCTTATCGCCATCTTCAAGGTCCTTTCCCAGTATTTAATATTAACGTATAAGATATAGTCGGATTCAAGAAGTTCATTCTAGGACCATCAGACAGAGAAAAGTATTAAATATGAATTAAACCCATCGTTAGTTAATTTTACATCCATGTAGCACATATAAATTCCTTTAAAGTTGTATATTACTCTGTGACTCCCAGATCCCCTTATATTTAAACATTATGTCCTAATGTCCTAATTGAACTTGAAAATTTAAAATGTCTCATATTTCCTGAATATATTATTGGCATTGTTTTCTTTTTATAGTTTTCATGAATATTAATGAGTTCAAGAGCTAAAGACTCTACTACTGGCCTTATTAAATCTTTTCTACTAGTTCAAATTGACATGCATTTTTAACTCACTTCCTTTTTATAGGTATGCTCAATTATCTACGTTGGGCCTTGGGGTGACACTGGAATTGTGCAATAAAACATTTGGAACATTTAATTTGATGACTTCCTCCTCGTGTTTTGTATAAAGGTTTAGAAACTCCCTCCGAGGCTAGAGCTATATTGGCCCATCTTTGTAGCTCTGTCACTTTTATATTATTGGTGGGGGAATTATATTCTGATATCACATTCTATTTAGCAGTTATATACTTGTATAATTCTCGCAACAACAAATGACAGAATTCTCAACTACTTGCTTCACGAAAAGCATACAGAACACTTTAGCATCCTACATGTGTATTTCTTTTCCCTTAAACATTCTATATCCTGTTTACATTTAATTTTAGCTTAGCACAAAAACACTGCACACACCTAGGAGCACTCTAACATTATATTGCATTATGCATTGGAAATCTGTGGCTCAAGTCATGCTGATGTGCCTTTGTCTGGCCTGTTGGCCATCTCATTAGTAACCTCTGTTTCCTTTCACTTGGTTTCCGAACCTGTCAAACCTTATCCCTCTATTTTCTATACTCCTGACCCACACATACACAAATTTAAGATTTTGGTGGCTATTCAATAGAAGAGTGCTCTGTATTTTCTTTACTCACATGAAAGTTCTTAACGTTCCTCTCTTGAACTGTTGCTTGCATGCAAGGCAGTAGTTAGTAATCATAGCATTTTGTACCCTTCAGTTCCTTTCCATTACCCAAGGAAATGTTTCCGTGACCTCTATGATTAAAGTCCTAGGAACATGTCTCATCCCCTTATGATTAACATCCTCTAGGGTCATCATTTTCTTGTTTCTTAGATGAAACTTGCTCTGTAAATTCTCTCTGTGGAGGATTTCTGGTAGTTTCTTTTAGGATCTCATGATTCTTTGTCTCCCTACCCTTGGGAGTTATACTCCAAAAGCAATGTTTGCTACCTTGGGTTAAAATTATGGCCACTGTGTCTCACTACAGCAGGCAGGCTACAAGTTGGTAAGAATAAAACTTTGAAAATGGATTCTTTCCATTATGGCTTCCCTCTCCACTCTTTCTTTACTTCAGTACTCAACCCATCTTCCCAAGATTCTCCCTGGGGAACTAAATACAAACACTGACAGCAATATAGCATGTTGAGATAATGATCAGGGTTCAAGTCTAGCCTGCTTCTTATTTGACGGAGTGCATTTGAGGCCAGCTTTACACTAATACAGAGAGTTATGACTTCCCATGCACTCCTGCTCCTCCATGCCAGGCAAAATATGCAGAACTTCCTGCAGGGAAGGAGCCATGACACACCTAATGTCCTTGCTCACTTTTCCCACTTGTCTTGAGGAGCTAGCTTCTGATTCCTATCTTTGACAGCTGATTATTTCAACTCTATGGATCATGAACATGCTGGATTCTTAACACTTAACACAAGACCTATAACACAGGAGACACCATCATCTTGATTACGTGAATGAAGCTCATAGGCTCCACTCTGAGAACAACTCACCACTAAATCAGAGTATCCACATCTTTTCTTAATATATTAAAATTTATTTTCAGGAAAATGTAGAGATGATTCCCTTTCTCTCCTTATCTTCCAATTGAATGAAGCAGTAATAATGTCTCTTTATAGAATGAAAATTCTATAGTTTGTCCAAGTATAACCAAATGCTATAATCTGGATCTAATTTTCCTGAAAACAACCCTTGAAGGAGAAAATGGATTCTGATTTGGTTTAATACTCAGTTTAAAGAATTATAGTTCCCTTTCTGGGCCAGGATACTCTACACTGAACTATCCAGTATTGGTAAATAACCCTCAGGTTAATTCTCTGAGACAGAAGATGAAGTGTCCAGTTTTCAGATTTGAAGTATGCTATCTGTTAGAAAGCAAGATTATTTCGATTTAGTGAGCTTTAGGATATGAATAAGCACAACAGAGATGAAGGAAGTGAATTGGTGGTAGGCATGAATGTGCCTCTCATGGATGCCAGAGTTGATGGGATTTCTATTCATAATGTGATTTGTTATGCTAATGGAAACAAAAGATGGTAGGCCCTGACTTATAAAATTTCCTTTTTAAAACATATAATTCTTTTTTGAGAGGTAATAATACCAATATAAAAGACAATGGCACTGTTGGTTGGTATCCAACTGCCTTATTGTTATAAAGTCAAGGAAAGAGACTCTAGCACATAATCTTTGCTTATAGCGGATTCTCTGTGGATTAGTCAGTCAGAAGCCTTTACTTACGTTAGGTCCTTCTAATGATGCATAGATTGACTAGAAGTTTGGTTCAACAATTGGAAAACATTAAGATTCTTGAGACTCTAGAAATTTCTCCACTTGAGAATTTATATGACAGCTACTTTGGGAGTACCAACACAAAGAACTGGAAATTCTCACAAGATGAACGTCTCCATTAAGGAAGTTCAGCTTGTATCTGTTGAGAGTGGAGGCTAGCTCATTCAGACTAACTCTTTAAATTACCTTATTTCTTGGGTACTTTAAACCTTTTTCAGAAACAGGGAACCTGTGAATCTAAGGTCCTGAAATCATTCTGAACATATTGTATACTACAGTCTAATTATATATTGATAAGTTCTCAGGGATACCACCTGACATGTTTTATATTTGCTTATTCAACCATTATATAATAAAATCAAGCCTACAATCTGGTCAAGACATTTGCATACTTATGATATTTAGCTGTGTCCTTCTTCATAGCCATACATTTTATATGTATAAACTGTTTTTAAAAGGAACATTGAACATTATATCTCATTTGTTTTTATTCCTGATTTGTTTTCTAAATTGTTCTTATGTATTTAATTTTTTAAACATATTTACATCAGATGAAATACAACATGTTCAGGGTGGTTGACAGTCAAAGTACATAGCTTGAACCTGGAAATGGAACTCCAGACAGAGTTATTAAATTAACAGGCTGTCAAGCCAAGGACAGGTGAGATTCTGCACAGAGCCTTACCAACCTAAGACAAAAGTGTATTGCTTTTGATAATGCATATTCTATGATAGGTAAGGAAGGCATTCTTGTCAGAATGACCTACGACAGGCTCAGTCTTGTTTATGAAATAAAAAAAGGAAAGAGGCAGAGAGCTTTTGAGCCTGCTTGGCAAGAATCTGACATGGGTTAAGGACAAGGAAATGGACTGCTTGGTAGGAATATGATATTGGCCAAGAACAAGGAAGTGGGCTTCAGACAGGAATCTGACATTAGGCTAGAACAAAGAAGTAATTTCAGGTAGGAATCTAAATCTTAGGCTAGAACAAAGAAGTAATTTCAGACAGAAATCTAAATTTTAGGCTAGAACAAGGAAGTAGGCTTCAGACATGAAAATGACTTTGGACTAGGACAGGGAAGTTGGCTCAGATATTTTGGTCATCCTGATAAGTCCTTAGAAACAATGATCACAGGAGTGGTCAGGGAAATTTGTCTATTGCCTTGCTTGTTCCTTGATTATTTGCATCTATTGTATGGTTAGGTCCTCAAACTAGAACTGACCTTAATACTTGCATGTAATTAGAAGGGTATAAAAGCAAAAAGGAAGAGGGGAGATGGGATAGGGGTTTCTAGGGAGAGAAAATGGGGAAAGGGGATGGAATCTGAAATGTAAATAAATAAAATATTCAATAAAACAAAGAAAAACATTTAATGATCCCTCTATCAGATGTAGGATTAGTAAATATCTTTTCCAATCTGTTGGTTCCTGTTTTGTTTTATTGACAGTATCCTTTGCCTTACAGAAGCTTTGCAGTTTTATGAGGCCTCATTTGTGAACTCTTGATCTTAGGGCATAAGCCATTGGTGTCCTGTACAGGAACTCTTCCCCTGTTCCCATGAGTTCAAGGCTCTTCTCCACTTTCTCTCTTCTATTAGTTTCAGTATATCTGGTTTTATGTGGAGGTCCTTGATCCACTTGAACTTGAGCTTTGTATAAGGAGATAAGAATGGATCAATTATCGATTTGCAATCTTCTACATGCTGACCTCTAGTAGAACCAGCACCTTTGTTGAAAATGCTGTCCTTTTCCCACTGAATGGTTTTAGCTCTTTTGTCAAAGATCAAGTAACCATAGGTGTGTGGGTTCATTTCTGGGTCTTCAGTTCTATTCCATTGAACTTCTTGCCTATCTCTGTACCAGTACCATGTAGTTTTTATCCCTACTCCTCTGTAGTACAGCTTGAGGTCAGGGATGATGATTCCCTCAGAAGATCTTTTATCATTGAGAATGGTTTTCACTATCATGGGTTTTTTGTTATTCTAAATGAATTTGAGAGTTGCTCTTTCTAACTCTGTGAAGAATTGAGTTGGAATTTTGATGGAGATTGCATTAAATTTGTAGATTGCTTTCAGCAAGATGGCCATTTTTACTATATTAATCCTGCCAGACCATGAGCATAGGAGATCTTTCCATCTTCTGAGATCTTCAATTTCTTTCTTCAGAAATTTGAAGTTCTTGTCATACAGCTCTATCACTTGCTTGGGAACTCAATAAGTTAGACTCTAGGAAATCAAATAATCCTATTAAAAATGGGGTCCAGAGCTAAACAAAGAATTATCAACTGAGGAAACTCAAATAGCCAAGAAGTACCTAAAGAAATGTTTAACATCGTTAGTAATCAGGGAAATGCAAATGAAAACAACCCTGAGTTTCCATCTCACACCAGTCAGAATGGCTAAGTTCAAAACCTAAGGTGATACTAGATACAGGCAAGGATTTGGAGAAAGAGGAACACTCCTCCATTGTTGGTGGCATAGCAATCTGGTACAACCACTCTGGAAATCAGTCTGGCGGTTCCTCAGAAAATTGGACATAGTATTACCTGAGGACCCAGTTATGCCACTCCTGGGCATATACTCAAAAGATGCTCCAACATATAACAAGGACACATGCACTACTATGTTCATAGCAGCCTTATTTATAAAAGCCAGAAACTGGAAAGAGCCCAGATATCCTTCACCAGAGAGATGGATAAAGAAAATGTGGTACATTTACACAATGGAGTACTACTCAGCTATTAAAACAATGAATTCATGAAATTCTTAGACAAATGGATGGAACTAGAAAGTACCATCCTGAGTGAGTTAACCCAATCACAAAAGAACACACATGATATGTACTCACTGATAAGTGGATACTAGCCCAATAGTTCACAATACCCAAGGTACAACTCACAGACCACATGAAGCTCAAGAAGAAGGAAGACCAAAGTATGGGTGCTTTGGTCCATCTTAGAAGTAATAAAATGCTCAAGGGAGCAAATACAGAGACAATGCATAGAACAGAGACTGGAGAAGCGGCAGTCTGGGGACTACCCTTCCTGGGGATCTATCCCATGTGCAGTCAACAAACACAGACACTGTTGTGGAGGCCAGGAAGTGCATGCTGACAAGAGCCTGATATACCTGTCTCCTGGGAGGCTCTTCCAGAATCTGACATATACAGAGGTGGATGCTCACAGTTAATCATTGAACTGATCATGGGGTTCCCAATGGAGGAGGCAGAGAGAAGCCTAAAGGAGCTGAAGAGGTTTGAGGCCCCATAGGAAGAGCAACAGTACCAACCAACCAGAGCTCCCAGGGTCTAAACCACCAGCCTGGGAACAGGCATGGAGGGACCCATGGCTCCAGCTCTATATGCAGTGGAGGATGGTCTTGTCAGGCATTAGTGGGAGAAGAGGTCCTTGGTCCTGGGAATGTGGGATACCCCAGTATGGGGTAATTTGAGGGCAGGGAGGGGGGTAATGGGTGGATGGGTGGGGGCACACCCTCATAGAAGCAGCAGGAGGGGAGACAGTATAGGGTGTTCCTGGAGGGTGTGGAATTGGGAAAGGGGATAACATCTGAAATGTAAATAAGTAGAATAGCCAACAAAAAATACATTTAAACAGGCAGCTTTTGTGGATATTTACCAACCTGAGTAGTCACAGACCTTGTAAATAGGTAGCCTTGGCAGACAATACCAACTTAGATAAGGACAAGCAAGTCATAGGCAGAATCATAGTGACCTGTCCCCTGAACCTTCACCCAGCCGATACCCAGTTCTGAAAGATATCTGTATTCCCCCTGAACACCCACAGTCCAGTGTCATTCCCTTCCCCACATCCTGCCTTTCTGTGTTTATAACCCTTATGTGAATGAATTATGATTTGAGAAAAAATAAATTATTTAAAAAAATAAAAAATAAAAATAAATTAAAAATAAAAAATGAAAATATTTAAATGTACAGAAATCGAAAGAGAATGACATGACTTTTACCCTCCCTTTCTTCCCTCTAGTCTTTCTCACTCTCCCTCAAAGCCCTCCATTCCTCCTATCTCAAATTGATAGTCTCCTTTTTTTTATAATTTTAACATACGTATTTATATGTGTACAAGTATGTATGCAGACACATTTTATACACACACACTTACAAACATACAAATTGCTGAGTCCAGTTCTATTTCTGTGTATTAACAGTTTCAAGGCTGATCACTCTGCATTGGATGGCCACTCAGGGGGTTCATCCTTGGGGAAGGCTAATTTTCCTTCTCTGGTAGTCATTAGCTGTCAATAGTTTTTTGTGTAGAGGTAGGATCCTATGAAATTTCCCCCTGCCACATTATCATGTCCATTGATAATGTCATTTTTTAGGTCTTGTTTATGCAACCATTTCTAGGAGAGACTGTTTCATCAGACTCCCTGGTATTCTGGCTCTAATAATCTTTCCACCCCAAGTCCCACAATATTCCCTGAGACAAAGAGGCAGGAGCTATGGTATAGGTATACTCATTGGGGTTAGACTCCCTACAATCTGTTGTGTCCAGATGTGGTTTTCTGTGATGGTCTTGATAGGTTGTAAAGGGAGGCTTCTTGATGAGGGCTTGGTAAGGTTGCAACATTTACCTGTGGGTATAGGATACTGTTTAGAATGAAGTAAAGAATTATGCTTACCTAGCAAAATGGTAGTTGTAGATTCTTTTCTAAGATCCATGACCTCACTAGCTCATGGATATGAGGTTTCCAATACCAGGCATGATTTCCCTCCCAGTCAGTGGGCTTTAAGTCCAATTAGACAGCAGTGTGTTACCTCTGACATGGCTCACTCCTTTTACCTTTATGCTTATCCTGTAATGTTGGTAAGTGCTGTAGTTACAGCTAGGCAGGACTGTTTAATTGCTTCCATCCTTTGGCAGCTTGCATAATATGTCTTTAGCTTTAAAATCATTGCATAAAAATAAAATAACCAATGTTTGAGGTATCATGTGCTATTTTGTCACATGTATACACTGTTATGTTTACATCTGAGATCCCTATCTCTCCCTTTAACAGTCACCATTGAGGTACAAATGTTCCAAATCCTTTCTGCTCACGTTTGCATATGTATCCATATGACTGGCAATACAGCAGTCTTCTTGTGTCACAGACCAGACAGTCCTGTTTCTATCACACGATAACTGTGTACATTGTTTATTCTTCCCCCCTGGTATTATCTCCTTGTTTCCCAGTCTCTGGCGTCTACTGTGCCTTCGCCTGCTATGAGCGCACCTTATGTACATTCCATGTATGACTGAGATCTCACACTGCTTGTCTCTATGTGCTTTGAGCTAATTTCACTCAGTGCAGCGATTTCCAATCCCATCTTGTCACAAAAGGCATGACTTCATTCTTACTTACGGCACAGCTTGGAGTCTGTGTATTTATTAACAGCTTGATTCTAGCTGTTCACCCAAGAATATCCAGCAGATTTACTTTATCCACATAGCAAAGAGATGGTGATAGGGGTTAGAAAGCTGTACTCTACAAAGACAATAGATAGGGGAAAAATGTAGGAGCTGGTTGGAGGAGAAAGCAAGCAGATGCTTAGTAAAGGAGAATGAAAAAATAAAAAGCACACAAGCTAAGGAAGACATTATGAGGGAAAGATTTGAACCACCTCACTGTGAACAGTGTGCTGCTAATGATAGCGGATCGAGATGATTTTTTTTCTACATTGTGAATTGCATCGTGCATTTCACATTTAAGAGAATACTCTCGGTAATATCTACACTGTTTTAACAAAGTATATCTACTTTTAAATTATTTTTTTGTAGCAGTAAGGTAATTGTTAACCTTCAGGTCACAGTACAGACCTTTGGATCATTTTGAAAGTGTGTCTTTACCAGATTCATATAACATTGTTTCCTGATAAAGCAATAATAAATTTATTTCCTAATACATACAATAAAGCAATGTATAAGGTACATATGTCTCCAGAGTAAATGTTTCCAATCTACTTTTCATTTAATTCTTAAGTTAAAATGAAGGAGTTGATAGATACACTTAGGCAATATACTTTTTGCATACCATTTTAACTTGAAGCAAATAGTAGTGGCTAAATAGATCTGCCTGTGAAGAATGATTTTGCAGGTGCTTAATTATAGCTTCAAGGGTCCATTTGGAAACACGTACATGTCGAGAGCAGAAAACAAAAACAAACCCTTTCTCTCCAAATGCATGATGAAAGCCATTGATGTAGTTGGCTAATGTGGACTGCAGTTGTTGGCTGCATTCAAAAGCTGACATTATAGCTGAATCTCTGTTGTGATTTCTGTTTGGATGTCTAACAACTATAGGTTTCTATGCCTATCCCTCTTAGAGATCAAACCATAAAGGCATTTTCAAATGATGTCCTTCTTCCATTGTTTCATATGCCTTCCTATATTTATTGAGTACTGTCCACATGCCTAAGCCTGCAGTTTTTCTCTGAGATATATTTATGTTTGTCCTAAAAACATAGGTGATATAATATCTTCCACTTACTGAAGTAAAGTTTGATAGAGAGTAATTAACAGAATTTTCAAAATAAACCGCAAGTCTTTGAATTCCTCAGTCACATGGCATAATAGTGTAAGTAACCACCGCATCAAATTTAATTGAATTTAATGGAATGGATCGAACATCAGAGCCTTTGGCTTATTGTCTGTAAAGGCAGTCAAGGCAGGAGCAGCTAATATATCATTCTAAATTGCTTACATTACAGTGAATCTGTTAACTACAGTAAATGACAAGTTACATATAATTAATATACTGTTGAAAAGGCATGAAGGGGGTCTAAACCACAGTAATGTTCTGTGCTCGATGAGGTTAATATTTGATCTGTATTATTGACTAGATTTGTTATATAAATAGCAAGTTAGAGAACATTTTGTTTTCATAGATATGTGTATAATCTTTCTACAAGATAAAGCAAGATGGAGAGAATATATATGTACATAAGTGTAGCTCTGGTCATAATCTTATTAACATGCGTATCATGTTAATAACTTTAACTCATATATGATGCCACTAAATATTCACCACTTCTTAATTGCAAATGAGATAAAAGAAGTAGTCAAGTTAAAATCAGCAATATCTATGGAATTTAGATGTTGTTTATGCATCTTAAAGAAGATAAAGTTGACTAATACAATAATCTTATAATCCCAAAGGAAGAAAATTAAAATAACTATCTTTGAAATGAAAATTTTTTTAAAACAAAAATTAGCAAGCAATTATCGTGCTATTTGTGGCAAAATGACAGTGATTAGAAAATATGTAAGTTATAATAGTAATTAATATTTAATACATCTTAGTGTATTTTACTTCATGAGTAATATATATTATATATATATACATACATATGTATATGTGTATATATGTATATATATAAATGTATGAGCTGTTAATCCCAGATCAACCATATAAACTGTATCATATCACTAAGCCTTTTTAAGACAAATTGAACAAATGTTAAATCTGAGATAAGCAACTGCAATGAGTTGATAATAGTAGCACCCTGATTTCAGATTCTACTCAGAGATAAAATAATAGTAATATGTAATTATTAAGTAATCTTTTTCCCTTTGAATAATAAAGTCAACATCTTTTAGGTTTTTATACCTAAGATTAGATAATGTACTATACAGGAATGTGGAAATACTTTATTTATATGCATACACTATTCACAAATTATACTCACATCTTCAGATACTGAACCATACATATCCCCAAATACAGCTCTAGAGGTTGGCATGTTGTCCTGAGTATATGTCGACAGGGGGTGGGGGGCTGTATGTCTGTCAAACCACATTCTTAGACCCCCCGTGGACACAAACAGATCTGAATTTCTGCTTTGGAGGGATTTTTCTTTTAGTTTCTGATGTTTTTGTTTTGACTTAAAACATCCAGCTTCATGACCTACTACCATTGACCAAAGGCTGACAGAATGCCTGTAAAGACTTATTTACTAATTTTTGTCCTGTAAATACTTAGATCTATTGCTTAAGAACTAGGCTATCTTTTGACTTTCTCTTTAGTAACATCCTAAAGTTTGGAAAAAAAAAAAAGCATTTCAAAATGTTAGGGGAAACCTGAATAAAAGTCCAAATTGCAGCAGAGATGTTGACTCCTCAAATTGTCAATGTCCATAAGTAATAATTTAAACTAAGTAAGCATGTATTTCCCAAAATGTTATTCATAGTGGGTCTCTATGAATGGATCAGCCAAAGAGTTAGACTACTTCTTAAGCAACTCTATTTTTCAATAATCAGTAAACTGGGAACTATGGCTAAAGCTCATTGTTGGAGTGTTTGACTGACAAAAATGAAACTCTGAATTCAGTCACTAATAACACACACAGTACACTTGACTAACGTTCAGAAAGAATGAGCTTCTCTTTTCTCCTGAGCCAGGCACTAATGTGTGTTAGTGTGCAGACAGACAAGGCAAGCTGAAAACAGAGACATGGGATTTAGAAAGAGACCAATGCACGGCCTAGACTCTCTCTTTCATCGGTTATTAGAGCTATCTTTTATTTTCTAAGATACAAGAAGAAAGAGAAGAGTGTTCATCAGCTTTTTTTTTTAAGGAGTTGCAAATCATTGTAAGAAAAATCCTAATGAGGAGGGAAGACCAAACATGAAAAACTACTAATATCCCTTCTATAAATACATTGTCTTCTGTTTTATGGTCAATTCCTTTGTATGTTACTCCTCCCCCCCCCGCTTTTTTTATTTTTATTTTTTTGTCTTACCATTTTATAATTCACTCTCAAGAGGAAATCCGTACATCACATACAAGAAGTACTGCGGGAGATTACACTCTTTTGCTATCAGAAGCATAAAGTGCATGGGCACCTGGATAAACTCTGGCTCATTTATCTCTATAAACATTTACTCAATATTTTATGGTCAAAAGTGACTATCTGGAAAACCAAGACTCTCGCGCACATCTGAAATCCCTGAATACCTATGTTGGGATGGCTTGTGGGACAAGTTTAGGAGATTTGTTTAAAAAGTTCTTTTGCTGTCATTTTTCTAGTAGATCAGCAATCCTGTGGGAATTTTATGTGGTTCCAAGGTAAGAGCAATGGGTCAGCTTTAAAACCGTAGATGATTATGGAGTGAGAATAGATGTCTGACAAGAGAGGACTAAGCAAAGACCCTGTGGTGCATTCACTTAATAGTGTTTCTTTCTCCTCACTCATAAAGAGATGAAAGAATTACATTTACTAGAGAATTGGTACAGCTGGAGATCATCATAATTAACTCAGAGGTAGACAACAAACAGCACATTAAATTATTTTATATGTGGGTCACTAAATTCTTTATAGATCCATAAAAATATTTTGTCATATATTAAAAATACTAAGAAAGCATATTCTGAAGAGTGTTCCTCTTTGCACAACCTTATGGATCTACAGGCTCACTCATCTTAAGACCAGACAGAAGCAATTAGACAAGGATGGGTACACATTTGCATCCACTTGGCTTCTGGTATTCTTTTCAGCCATGTTTCACATTGATAAATATTCATTTCTGTGCATTGAGATACCATATGGCCATATGAACATGTAGGCCTCCAAATTTTTATAATAACATTCAAGTATTTTCAAATCAAGTAAATGTAAAAATCCAGGCTGAATAGATCTCTCTATATATGTGGTGCCTTGATGAAGAGAAAAGGCAAATATGGAGTTCCATCATGCCTCGCGGTTTTTAGTACCACAAGGGACATCAGAAAGGGCATTTCTATTTCAAACAGAAAAGCTGATTCTAAACCAAGTACTTTCCATACTCATAATTATGTTGATAAGATTGCCCATGGGTCCTGGAGTACTTTACAGATTGTAGCAGCAACCTTTTGTGGTTTAAAATGTTAGAAATCAATTTCACATAAACTTACAACTTTCTTGGCATTGACTTTGGTGGCTACACATTTGAAAAGTGTTACTGAAAGTGGTATCAAAAATGGTTAGCATTTTAACCGTCATAGACACTTGTTTCTTTCCTAATTGAGATCATTGGCTAAAAGAAGTAAATAAATCACAATTCACAAAAGATGAATGGAATTTATTAGGAAATAATACTTTGTGACTACTAAAATTTTGATGACAACAAAAATTACCACATATGTATTTCCAAATTATTTATACCATTATAATTCAGTAAAAGCAAGGGTTGAACTTTTTAAGGTGATCTTAAAATCTGGAGTAAGATTGTTGTTGAACCTTTGAGAATGGAGTAGATATACAATTCCTCTGAAAAAAGGAAAGATGTCTTTTCAGCTTTACTACCTAACAGATGTGACACACCCAATTATAAGTATTCTTTAGTGTCAAATTGTTTTCTATGCTATTATGATTTTTAATGGAGGAGATTGTTTTGAAAGTCTCTTGTGAGAACTCAATATAAACACCTTCTAAAGTCTTTCCCATCTGTATTCTCTTAGAAGATCCGTGCCTCTGAAAACATCCATCTACATTAGAACACAGAAGTTTCTGTTAAGGCACTCAAAAGCCAGAATATTATAAAGAACATTTATTTGAAATCAAGCATTTTGTATTCATTTTATATAAATGACTGACAACATCAGGATGACGGGGATAAAACACCTCAGCTGTTAACTAAAGATAATTGGCCCCGGCACTTTGTGGAATGTGGAAAGTTCCAGCAAAGCTATCCAGCTCTAGGTTATGTTGCCAGTGATTCAGAAAAGACTTCAAGAATTTTATTAATCAGTAACTAAAAGTATTCCACAGACAACTTTGATATTCACTAATAAAGACTGAATACCTATGAAGCAAGTGTAACTCTTCCAAAAGTGCTTGTAAGTCAACACTTACAATGAAATGCATGGATCTCTATACCATTACACCTTCATTTGTCACAATATTATTAAGGCATACTGTTTAGATGGGCTCTGGGTAAATGACACAAGGGTGCCTGGAGTTAGTGGATCCCACCACCATAAGGCTCTTTTGAGAAGTTCAAAGCCTGAAAAGAGAGATCCGTGGAATACACTATCAGGAACTGGTCGAGTGGGGTGATGTTTTCTGCTCCTCTGTTCTGTCAGGGATGAAACCTGTAATATACTGACAGTGAGAAACCATAACAGGAATGAGAGATCTTAAGCTTTATTCCCAAAGTTTGTCATTTCTTGGTTTTCATAGGTGAAACTCTTAAATAAATACAGTGTATTGGATGACATTTTATAATTTGTGTTTTTGTTAAACATGGTACTGAGTTGCCATCATGGGAGCCGGAGAGTTTGCACCTAACCATAGCTGGCCTCCATATTAATGTCGAGCGCACAGAGTGGATGAACTAAGAAACAAGACCGAGGCTGACTACATCATTTTTGTTTTCTCAGATCATACAAGTCTGCCTTTTGCTTTCAATTATATCTTAGTTTTTTAGACTTCCTGACATTTTCATTTTCAATGTTGACAGTTTTATTCATCTTTGTGCAAAATTTCCCGTAAGAAAAGACTTTTAACTTCACTAGATCCCATACTCTCTGGAGCCAAGATAATCGATGAGATCTTTGATGACTGGCTGGCATACAGCATCCATCAATAACGTTTGAAAGAACTTGGGTGCTCCGCACAGTCGAATGCAAAGTGTCCTTATGTGAAATATTTTACATGCACCACACCTTAAGACCAGGGAGTTTAAGGGTCTGATCTGAGGGAATGAAGTTTGCAAGGAGGCTGGCTGATGGCTTTGATTACTGAAAGAACTAATATCATTGAACATTTCTGATAAACACTCAGCTGCACCTTCCCATTTCAAGAGCCACTGATGTGAACCGTAGAGACGCAATCACTGTCCATACTTGTCCTGTCTGGATCCAGCTGCCAAGTATTCAACAAGCTTCTCAGACTAATTGACTTATTGATCTTAGCAGAAAAGTATCAGAAAGAAGGTTCTAGATGAAGGATGCTTTTACTCATTCTTCTGTTTGGTAATATCCTGTTGTTAATAAAAGATAAATTCCCCCAGAAATGTAAGACATAATTGCTGAAGATGATTTCCATAGATTGACGACGTATGCTCCGTTCCTCTTCCACTCCAACTAAGTTATCTTCAAATGACCAATTATCATTGTTTCAAGTCTTGTTTTTACAGAAGAGGCTCTACACTGAGACCTCCCTCAACTCAGTATTCATTCCCCCCATATTCTATAACTCAACTGAATAATTGCTTGCACAAGTGTGCTAACCCTCTAATGCTAATTTTTATAGAATATTTTAAACCAATAGCAGCATAAACGAAATCATTATATTGATACCCATGTATCTTTGGGCACAAATAGAGATGCACTCTAAATCAGTGAAATGTTGAGAAGTTAAATGACTGAATAAATTATAGATACATATGTTTAAATGATCAGACTAAGGATATCAGAGTTGTTGGTGTGAGTGTATGTTTCTTAATTTTCGGTAATGAACTATAATATCCTTATCTGACTTGAAAATTAATGGACAGAATGATGGCTTGATTATCCTGTTTGACTCTGGCAGAAAACTTCATTGCCTTAAATGAGAATTGACCTAGAGCTTCTTAGCAGTTCCCAGAATGATAGATGCTGCATAGAATTAATGGTATCTCTGATTCAGGATCTCGTACCTCTTAAATTAATCTCATATGCTTCTCACATGAAAGTGAGAACTTCAGAATCCAGCTCTAAGTATATTGTTCTTGCTACTTCTTTGATACATTTCTCAATTTTTTTTTCATAATTTGTTTTTATTCGTTGTATATGTGTATTTTGTGCTCTGTCTCTCTCCCTCTCCCTCTCTCCCTCTCCCTACCCGTGCCCCTGCCTCTCCCCCTCCCTCTCCCCTCCCCCTCCTCCTCCCCCCCTTTCTGTGTGTATGCTCATGGAGACTAGAAGATTGTGTCAGAACCCCTGGTGCTGGAGTTCCAAGTGGTTATGAGCCTTCTGATGGAGGTGCTGAGATACTCAGGTTTGCTAGAATGGCAAGTGCTCTTAACCAGAGTCATCTTTCCAGCTCAGATGTTCTTTTCATTGTCTTAAGTATACAGGGATAACAAAAATAGATTTCCTGGCAGAGGAGAGTAATCTCAATGCAGTAATACTGAGGGAAACATAGGAAGAGTAAATAAATATGAAAATACACATATGAGGCTGTAGATGGAAATTTTTATACATTTATTCTTAAATGACATTATAACAAGTATGGATGTTATAAAATCTCTTTATAATCCTCACTTATGCAATTATGACTATAGACTACATCCAAATATTTTTGGTCGGAAGACACTTCTAATTAGTAAATTGGCTAATGTTGAGGACTGAGCTGTATGAGGTTTGATCTACATTGTACTATAGTATCTAATCTCTTGAAAAGAAAAAGCTAAGATAGCAAAACAGGTTAACTGACACCATTTTGATGAAAAAATTGTTTATTAGTCAACTCTCCTCTAACAGCTATGCCCAAAACTTTGTTCTTTATGTTAATAAAGGTTTGTATTTTAAATGATGTAGTCTACATGTATTTATTATTTGAATTGAATCATTTTAAGGCAAAATTGTTCATAACAAGATAGGCAACAAGGAACATGACATAAACCTACTCATACAGAAAATACTGTAAAAGTCGATCAAATAAATTTTGAGATTGGGGCATTGGATACCTAAGACTAAGAAGAGGAGAAGAGGAAGAGGGAAGAGAGAGATAGGACACACAGGTCAAAGAGCACAATTCTGTGCTTGAGGAGAATAAGCTCTGGCATGTGATGTCATGGGTAATACATTACACATGTTAGAACAGATGATAGGGGATTTTGACTGTGTTGAAATAAAGAACAACAAATACTTAAGATGATGGATGTGCTATTTCCCCTTGGCTGGTCATTATGCAAAACAGACAAGAATCAAATCATCACAAAATATCTCATAAACATGTGCGCGTCTTTAAAAAGTTTTATGTTTTCTTAGATTGAAAAATAACTGCACCAGAGATAGCATCTATCTGAACACCAAGTGTTGCCTTATTACATATTGTTCTTCTATATCACCGTGCGTGTGATGGTCAAAGGAAGGTAAAGAAGAGATTATTGTGCACCCAGCCCTGGGCACATAATTTCTTCCTTTAAAAATCATGAATAAATAAAGAGAAATCAAGAAGAAACATAACTTTTTATTATATTAATGCTTCAGCTTCTAGATTGTGAATATAGGCAAGGTATGACTACTGACCAGGAAGGAGATTTGGTAGTAAATATGATTCACAATCTCAATTATCTTCAAGGTAGCAAAATTATATATACACATACACACATTCATATAAATATTTATGTGTACATAATATATTATAATATAAATATATGTATTATATATATTATATATTATATAACATGTATTATATATGGCATTATATAATATAGTATATTGCTATATTTTATAATTAGTTATAATATAATGCTATATGTAATATATTATATATGATATGTATATGATGAGTGTGAGTGGTTAATCATTCTAGGAGAAGCAAGCTATAATTCAAATTGATGGAAAGAGTAAGCATAAAAAATATAAATATATAAATAAAAGAAGCTAAAATATAAGGTCATACGTCTTTACATATGAACATTAAAAGTTCAAACGTTCTTTAAAGATATATTTATTCATTCGTGTATTTTTTAGCATTTGACCATACACATGCATATGCACCCTGAGCATGCCTGGTGCCCTTGGAGATCAGAAGAGGGCAAGACATCTCCCTTAACTGGGGATGCAGATGATGATGATCCTCCATGTGGGTACTGGGACTCGAACCGAGGATCCTTAAAGAGCAGCCAGTGCTTAAGGATATGAAGCCAACTCTATATTTACCCTTTTGTCAAATCATTGTCTGCTGGATTTAGTCCTATGTAGTGGAAACAGTGTGTTAGCAGTCTGCACTCTTGCTTTGACAAAAAATACCCTGTCCAAAGCAGATAGAGGGACAAAAGATTCATTCTGCTTACAGTTCAACCCCAACGAGAATGAGCCCATCAGTGTAGGAATGCATGGTGGCAGCACAGGAAGCCAGATGATGACATTCTCATGTATACAGAGGGAGCAAGGGGATCACAGTGTATTTGGCCTAGAGTAAACAGAAATGAGAATAGTAAGGGGGGGGGACAGGCTATAAACTATCCAAGCTTCCCTCTAATGCTATAATTCTTCTAGCAAGTTTGCCCTTTCTGAAGTTTCATTACCTCCCCAAACTATTGACAGTAGACCAAGGGATTAAATGCATGAGCCTTTGGGGGACAGTTTCCTTTAAACCACTACATGTAGCAATTGCAGTATGTGATCCATTACATTACTTTTTATTTCTCTGGTTATCTGGTTGAACTTATATTTTCTTCACCATGAGTTTTCAACATGGTACCCTTGGGCTAGAGAGTAAAGCCTTCTATCCGATTAAACAGTGAAGGAGTCTGTCATCGTGAGACCATGTTGATGACCACAGTTGATTCCTTTGACAAGAGCCTGCTAGATCTTTGCCATCACCTAAGCACGTTTAATTAACATGCTTTGATAGACACCATGGTTCAACTGTAGGAGTCTGTCTCTGTTCGCATTTAAAGATAATTTTTAAATCCTCACTTAAATCATTTTCTGTTCACCTCCCTTTCAAATTATCTTTTTGTTTTGAGAGAGCTCAAGCCAGCAAGAGTTTGATCTAGCTTTTGAACTTCTGTATCATAACATAGCAGGTACTTAAATAGATGTACATAAAAGAATGTGTTTATAGACCTTCTCTTCAAAGATCCAGTGATTCACGGTAAAGAGGAGATTGTATTCACTGTGAAAAATCAGACTGGTGAAGTCTTCTATAAGGCTCCATAGCAACCTTTGAACTCTAGACTCATTCTTAAAAACCCCAGGTTATTGGAATCCAAGCAAAATCCCCAGGCCCTGGTGTGCATTGAGGCAATCTACTGCAATAGTTCTGAAAGCACAGTTTTGACAGTCTTAAAAGTCTTGAACAGGCAGTTCTGAAGGAAAGCTGGGAGGTTTGATAAACAGTGTTCCACCATGCAAGTTCCTCATTTACAGTTTCTTACTTCCTCATTTCTGCACGCACATCTCAGAGTAGAGGTTCCCAAACCAGACACACTATTCCAGATCAGATCTGTTGGAAACATCCTTGATATCTGACTTCATCTGAAAATCCCCGCCATTAGTCTCAGAAGCAGTTGTTATGTATCCTGATTTGTATAGACTCCACTGAGAATTTATTTACAGTTGTCTTACCCTAATTTTAGCTTTCTCACTTTCTTCTAACTGGAGTGAACACTTCAAAACAAACTCACCAAGTAAGTAACTAGTCTTGCACATTGTTGACAATGTCTTTTATAATTTCCCCCATTACAAACATATGAGCCTTACTTATGAAAGGAATGTTTAGACACAAAATCTTCCTGACAGAATTTCTATGACCAAAAGAAAAATCAAGTAAGACAGTAAAGCCCTGAGACCATCAAATCATTAGTTTATGAATATTGCTTTACAGTTTTTCTTAAAATATAATATGTATTTCTTAATAAATATATTAGGAAATATTTTAGTGTACTTCCTAGTTTTTAAGTACATACTTTAATGTCATCAAATAATAACACTAATTCTGATAGTTTTTGTAAGGATGACTTTTATTCTTAAAATTTTAGAGTATCAGGATAAAATTTTGTTTCTTCTAAAACACCTCACAAGCACTCCAGTTTGAAAATTAATTTAAGGTGAAAATAATATGATTCTCTTCAATTGTTTCAAATCATGGTTTCACAGGAAGAAAAAAATATATAACACATCCTATGGCAGGAGAGAACTGTAAAGTGTCGTTTGAAATTCTCTCAAGTCCCCACTTCTGTGGTGGTTGAGTTTACAACTAATTAAATCAGGAATAGCTTTTTAAATGCTTTTATATTTGGTTTTCCAAATATAAAAAGCTCTCAAAGGAGTAAAACCAGTGGAGAGTAGGTATGTAGATAAGCTGACATGTGGGCATAAAGGATAATTTCAATGATAGGAAATCATAAAACAGAGGTGGGAAAAGGCCCTTAAGTCACCTAAATAAGAAAGGTAATGCCTTGGTAGGTATGCCTTGGTAGGATGGGTTGTGTTCTATCAGTCGGGAAGAGGCAGGAGCAAGCCTTCTAGAATGCTAACTCTGCTCTGTCTTTCAAATACTAAATGGGCATATACATCAAGACCAGTAAACCAAAATACTTAAGTCCAACGTAATACTCTCCGCGATAAGACATACTCTTCATTAAAGACTGTATTTATTGGTATTTTTTTTTAGATCTACAAAAGGAGACGTGAATAAGTAAATGAAAATTCATTGAATCAAATCGTGATACGTATTATTTTCAGAACTTGTATAAATTGGGTGAAGAGGAGGTAAACTCCTTTAGACAGAATTGAAAATGTGCTTTGGGAGTCAAGTTGGTTATGGAATGGGGCACTGAGCCCTACAGGAAGAAGGAAATTCAAAACAGAACCAGTGATGGAAAACTCTACAAAATGTTTACATTAAAGCAAAATTGGCTGAAGCTAGTGAGTGACATAAAAAAAGGAAGAGCTAAGCTTTGAAAATATGTTTTAAAATAGATTTCAGTATAGTTGTATAGTAGCGTGTCATAGTGTGCAAAATTAGCTATCTCATTAAGCATAATTTAGTATGCTAAGTGGGTATCAGCTAGTCTTCCTGATAAGTGTACTTGTGTGATCAGATAAGTACTGGTTGGGAAAATGACTTTTACAATCTAGAGTCACTTGGCAACCTCACAGAAGAAGCAGGATTCTCAGCAGGATTGAAGCCATGCCCTGGCAGGGCTCTGCTTCCGCTCACCCTCGTTGTTAGCTTCTTGACATAGTTATGAAATCACTTGCACTTGACATTGTGACCCACTTTGATTTGCCTACTGTGGCCTCTAGAGGTGTATGGATAGGTAATTATCAAGGCCTCTGAGGTAATTAGAAAATTCCCAATGCAGAAGAAACAGCAGTTCTGACACAACGTAGTGTAGACTCCTTGAACTGCGAAAACAGTTCATGCTGCTTCATCGGAGAAGTTTATGGCCTTGCTGATGTAAAAAAAGATAACACTGCATTTGTTTTGTAACACAATGGAAAGATGCTCAATTCATAATGGCACGGAGTGATTATGGGCAGTATGAAACGATATAATACCAGTTACAATTTAGTTACATTTTAATTTCAAAGATTTT
Organism: Grammomys surdaster; assembly: GCF_004785775.1. Classification (NCBI taxonomy): domain Eukaryota; kingdom Metazoa; phylum Chordata; class Mammalia; order Rodentia; family Muridae; genus Grammomys; species Grammomys surdaster. Next base: position 35,270 of record NW_021616134.1, read on the forward strand.
ATTAAAGGGCTATGGAGATGTGCCCTGTGGCCATTCTTACATCAACCGCCTCTCAGACAAAGCATCTAAGCATGACCATAGGAGCAAACAAGTTTGCATTCTTTAAAATAAAGAATTCTGAAAGTCACTGAAGGGAGAAGATGAAGGGCTGGGGCGGGGCAGGAAACTGGATTAGAGGGAGGGAATAAGAAAGTGAGGTACTGGCATTAGAGAGACAGTGAATAAGGAGATGAGAGTAAAGAGAGAATGTAGAGAGAATGAGAAGATAAGGCAGTTGGGAAGACAGAAGGAGATGAGGCAGACTAAGATAAAATATTTGCAAAAAGACAAAGGGCTAAGCAAGGGACTGGCTATCCAAAGGAACAGCCTTCTCTTAAAAGATCATCTGTAAGAATGAACCAACTAAAACCATAGCTCTAAACTTCAACAATCAAAAGATGAAAAGAAGAAAGTTATGTAAATGTAAAACAAGCTGTGAAAAGATGGGCCATCAAAGATACAAGGCGAATACACATTAAGACAACAGCTCTCGCTAAACACCTGTCAGAGTCTAGACCAAAATCAGGGATGCTTTCCAAGCAAACCCTGGGACGGCTGTGCAGCAGATGGAAGTACATTCAGTGCTGGCAGGAGCGCAAACCACACAGCCACAGGGAAGACTAAACATGATTCAGCAGTCATAGTCCTTGGTATTTAGGCAAAGGTGGTAAAAGTACGGAGACCCAAATGTCTACTCATGTGTACTTATGGCAGCTAAATGTCAATTGTCCAGGTTTAGAGGGAAACCTCATCTCAAGAGCTAGATGAATAAGTAAATGACAGTGCATATATCCCACACAACGGGAGATTATTCACCACTAAAATGCAATGAGCTTCTCAGTCTATAAAACAGCAGGGGTCTCAGATAGATGCTACTATGTGAACGAAATGGTCTCTGCAGCTGCATGTTCTACAGTTCCGATGATCTCACACTATAACATGGAAAAATTACAGAAATGTTTAAAGGGGAAAGCCGGTGTTTGATAGGGTTTGAAAGAAGACTGGTAGAATCTTTAGAGGACAGAGAATATTGAGGGCGGTTAAAGTACCTTCTATGATGTGTTAATGATGGATGCAGGTTTCTATGCATTTGTAGATTGCTATAGAGTGTAAAAATGACAGATGAATAAGCAGTGGTTCTTGGTCATGATGAGGGCTCTGTGTAGCAGATGCAGAGCTCTGGGTGAGACTTTCATGACAGGGAAACTTTGCATAAGTTGGGAAGGGGTGCGTAGAAGATGGCTATACCTTCCTTTTAATTTTGTTGTGAAAGTAAAGCAACCTTTAAAAAAAACTAGACCATTTGGCTGAGTGAGGTAGCACTCACCTTTAACACCAGTACTCAGGAGGCATCTATGTGAGATTGAGGCTAGCCTGGTCTATATTTTGAGTTCCTTGGACAGCCAGGGCTACGTAATAGAGAGACCATGTCTCAAAAAGCAAATGTACAATCAAGAAAAAAAAAGCCTTTAAATATATACAATTGTCACATTTATATAGCATTTATTCAAACCTGTATTATTTATGCATGAAACACTGAATAGATTATTTTTTCCAAATGGATACCCAGAAGTGTATGTGTATGAAACAAAATGCAAGAATTACATTTTGAGTTTCATGAGTTGTGACAATGGCATGAATCTGAACAGGTAATGAAATATTATCATCATATCAGAAAGTAACATGGTGTACCTTCTAGTCATTTAGCTCTCTTATGCTTTGTCTTTAATTATCATAATTCAGGGATATCTAGATATAAGTTTGCATGTTCAACTGTTTACGGTAGTGCTATGAATAGACAATAACTGGCCATTGCTGGTTTCCAGAGAGGTCTAAGTTAAGCCACCCTTAAGTAGGTAGTTTGATCTAGCCCAGGCTCAGAGGCTGGTCTATACATTTAGAAACACATCTTCTTGACTGCATGCTTGGATATGATGGAGTGTATGAGAAAAGTCTGTAATGGCAATAGGCATTAGTCAGGTTCTTTAATGTAGCAGATCTTATAAATTGAATTTATCTATATAGGGAAAAGACTTATTAGAATGACTTATGGGTTGTGGTCCAGCTAATCCAGCCATGTCTCATCAATGGAAGGTCTAAGGATCCACTAGTTGTTCAATCCATGATGCTGGATATCTCAGTTGGTCTTCAGGATATGTCAGAAACCCAAAGAAGTAGGCTCTATGCCAGTGAAGAAATGAACTTGCTAGTGAGGTAAGAGCAAGCAAAGAGCAAACACTTCCTTCTCCCATGTCTTTACATAAGCTTCTAGTAGAAGGCGTGACCCAGACCTTGATTGAGAGTATGTCTTCCCACCACAAAGATCCACATTAGAAGTGGATCAACCTATTTCAAATTAAGCAAATATAAATAACCCTCACAGGTATGCCTTATATTTTGTGTTTTAATTAATTCCAGATGTATTCAAGTTGACAACCAAGAATAACACTCACACCATGTGACAATATGCACATCTGTCCATTCACAGTAAGAAACGTAACTCACAAACAACCCAAAGTATCTGAATCACTTAGAAAATGTCCTTCCTTCCTGTAGAAAAACTGATGCAGGAAGCAACATATCAGTTCAAAGGGTGAAATTTGATTTCAAACAAAAGGGGTATTTGGAGAGTAACACTTAATATCAACCATATCAAGCTGTGGTATGCAGTAAACCTACATATCCTATATTTTTGTTCAAAGCATCCACTTTTTTATATGTTCTTTTTTTAATATAGTTTTATCCCAAGTGGCTACTCTCATCCACATTTTAAAAACATCCATACTGATGACTGATTCTATAGTATAGAATAAATGAATTGAAGAGAGGTTTCCCTCCCATCAATTCCAGGATGAATCTCATATATTTTAAAGACTGAAACCAAAGAGGTACACATATTGTTTTCGTTTTGAAGAAGCAAGACACTACTTCCCACTCTCCTGAAATGCACTTAATGTTCACTTCTCTAGGTTATAGCAACCTGTGCATATTTTATTTTAGTAAACAAAGCTTAGAGTTCAGAGGAATATATAATGAGGGCTGTGGGTAGTTGAAGGGGGGAAAGTAGAGGGTTTCTGTGACCAAACACACTGCATACACAAATGACAATTTCAAAGAATAAATACAAACTTTACAAAAAATAAGATCAACCAACAAAAGCACAAATTTTTCTAATTGGCCTTGTAAACTGCATGGAGTCATAGCCTTAATATGTTACAGGGTAAATTCAGGTAGAGAATCAGATCATAGCCATTTCTAAAGTAGATTATGGTAAATTTTACTATCACTTTAGCTTGAACAGATAGTCTGAAGTGTGCTCTCTCTGTACTAAAGGTAAATCCACTGGGACTGCAATGATGTCCTAGGATTAAAGAGCATAAACTACCCTTTCAGAGGCCCAGAGTCTGGTCCTTAATAGGCGGTTTACAACTACAGCTTCTGGGCAATCAATGACCATTTCAGAATTTTACACGTATCTGCACACACATGGCACACACACATACACATAAATAAAAATAATAGAAATAAATATTTTAAAAAAGAAGTCTAAAAATAATACTTAAAATGCCTTTACATATTCTTAACAGTAAATTTACTATAATTACTTACGTTAATTTTATTGATGTAAGTGTTATGCCAACTTTGCCGTGAATTTCACTGTATTTCTGAATCCTTTCAGTAATGAAAAAACAAGCTCTAGTTTTGCATTCGGTATTCTGATCCTTTCAGAAATAAATAATGATTTGCTTTGGCATCTGCTGGCAGTCTTCCCTGATATATAAGGATGTGTGTGCTGGGGAGTTTTATGCCAATTGACCCATGCTGGTATCCTTTAGGAAAAGTTAACCCCAATTGAGAAAATACTCTCACAGGATTGACTTGTGGTCAAGCCTGTGGTGTATGTTCTTGATTGATGATATGTGACAGCCTAGCCCATTATGAAAGATGCAACTCCTGGATACCTGGCCCTGGAGGTATATAAGAAGGCAGGCTGAACGTATTGAATGAGGAACAAGCCATTAAGTAGCATTTCTCCATGGCCTTCTCATGAGATCTTGCTCTATAGGTCTTTCTTGAGTTCCTACCTTGACTTCTCTGTATGATGAACTATGAACTGTAAACTGAAATGAGCCTTTTCCACCCAGGTTGCCTTTGGTCATTGTATTTTGTTACGTAAAATGAAACCCTAGTTAAAATAGTATGGAAAGTATAGGCAAGGCCAAGTTCCAGGTTTAGATGCTAGTGAATTCAGAAGCATATGGAAAAAATAATAAACTCATGGGAACTGCTGCGAGACAGCATTTTGCTGTGGGTGACTCATTTTTTAATTAATTAATCTGGAATTAATCAACTGCACTCTGGTCTTCTCTCCTATTTCCTCTTTGAGATTTGGAGGGATAAATCAATGAGCCTCTGGGGGCTAGGGTTGCATTTGTTTGTCTTCGGTTTTTGTTCCTCTGTGTGAGTTGGTCACTAGTCTAATATTTGTTTTTCCCTCAACACTGATCATAGAAAAATCACTCTCGCATTTTTAATTTAAGAGGGTAATCATTTCATTTTTTAAAAAATACATTACTTTTAACTGCTTGTTTGCTAGCTTTTCTGGTGCTGAGATGAACAACTTAAAGGAGCTTTTTCTTTTTTTAAGGGAGTGTATTTTTTTCTTGTATATTCAGTCCACATTACTGGTTTCATTGTCTCTGGCTCTGTGCTAAAGATCATCACAGTGAAAGGCCAATGGTGGTGCACACTAGCTCAACTTATGCAGTCAGAAAGCAGAAAGACATACAAGGGACCCAGAGCCTGGTTATTCAAAGGCATATATATCCAGTGACCCCCTTTCATCCAACCAGGCCTTGCTCCCTGCAGTTCCCACCACACCTAAGCATCACACCATGGACTGCGAATGAAGAGTTCACAGAAGCCTGTGATGGTAGATGCCAGAAGTCATAGCTAGGAATGAACTATCTTGTCGAGTAATATGTACAACCAACCAGAGCTGGGTCCTGTCCCAGTCATATCAGCAAACATCAGGTTACACTTGCTTGTCTGGCAGACACTCTCCCTTAGTGAAACAAATCTATGCTCTATGGTTTTATTTGTTGTTTTGTGTTTGTTTTCAAGAAGGTAAATTTTTTCCCCTTATATTCAACATTTGGAGATAAAAAATTAATTTTACCATACATGGTAATTATAGGTTTGTACCTAATCATTATGGCAAATACAATGCCGGGTAAATATTTGCTAAGATTTTCATGATGTGTCAGGATCTATCCTGATGTTATTACTAGCTAAATATCACCAGCTTCTTTTCCAAATGTTTGGATAATTACTTTTTTACTTGTCTTTGTGGTTGCAAGCCCAGCTTTTAAAGCTGCAGTCCTCAATCCGTGGGTTGTGACCCCTTTGGAGGCCAAACGATCCTTTCACAGGGGTTGCCTAAAACCATCAGAAAACATGACTTTACACCACGACTCAAACTAGTACCAAAATGATGGTTATGAAGTAATGATGAAAATCATTTTATGATTGGGGGTCCCCACAACATGAGGAACCATATTAAAAGGTGTCAGCATTCAGAAACTTGAGAATCACTCTACTTCTCTGTTCTAAAGGCAGAGGCGTCCCTTCCAGCCGTTCTTCCTTCTTCTTTAAGACTTAACATTGCCTATAGTTTCTAGCCTCTTTGATAACTTCAATCAGGGATAAGTGAAACAATATGGAATAAATGATTCTCTTTCTGTTTTATCTTAAAGTGCTGGGGCTGAACCTTGGGGCCATTTGACTGCTAGAAAAGTGTTTTGGTAATCAGCCTACCTTCCTCTAACATAATGACGTCCTACCAGACTTGTTTACAGACAACCTTTATGTTTGACTTTTCTTCTTTATTACATGTTTCTCTTTGTCAACTGGACAAGTAATTTACATTCAAATAGATAGCCAAGTATTCTATTTGGCAGAAAGTAACACTGTATTTGAAGTGGATTTACCTTTGACACTATTGTCTGTGATACCTGGAAAATCAAGGTGCTAATGAAACCACATTAAATCCATGGCTTTTTGCCGATGAAAACTGAAACCATAGCCCCATAGAGGGAGAGAACCAGAAAAGCCACAGTGCCTCAGCAGCTGGTGAATCACAGACCTGAGGCTGTGTGGCTACAGTAGACCTAGCCTTAAGTTAATAGCTTTAGCAATATATGTGTTTACTTCACAACCTGGGCAATAATAGAAATTGATTATTTATTGATAAACTGAACGTGTAAATGAAAGATTATACTAAGTGGATCAAAATAGTGCTAGAATATAAATTGTTTTAAAATACACCTTTCTGGCACATTTTTATTATATTAATTTTCAATTTTGAAAAAAAAAATGCTTTTAAGTAAAAAAAAAAAAAAAAGAGTTTTTAAGTCTTTTGAGACCAAATTCTTTGTGTTTCCCACCCTCGGAGACACCAGTGTAAATGAACACACAATCATTTTCCATAATGTTTCTTGAAAGCTTATCTTAAAAATAGGATTCCAGGCATCTGAATTCATGCAGAGAGATGAACTGGCCTCTCTTCATGAACCAATGCTAATTCCATTTCAGTCATTCACTGATAGAGATTTTAGTGCATCCGCTGCTATCATATGAAGCACACCAGTTATGATTGTCAGTTGTGTGTATGCATGCACGCATATATTTTGTGGACATATGCACGTGTGTTATGAAGCCAGTGCCTTCATATCCAGCTCAACACTGATCCTTTGAAAATTCCATGTGTGTATACAACATATCTTGCTCACATCCACTCCCTACTCTCACCAACAACCCTAGCATATCTTCCTCTCAACTTTATATCCTCCTGTTTGATATTTTTCAACACACTGGATGCAATTAGTGCTGCCTATATACACATTGGTGTGGGGTTGTCCATTGGGGTGTAGAGAACCTACCAGTGGGCACGCACCTATGAAAAGTGACCCTCATCCCTAGCAGCCATCAACTACCATTAGCTTCTTAGCTAGCTGTGGAGCTGCCGCAAGAGCCCCCCTAACCCCATGCTGGAGTTTTGGATCTTGTATAGGTCTTTTGTACACAACCAGAGCTGCCATGAGTTTAATGGGTGCAATGGCCACATCATGGCCAAGGGACAGCCTTTCACAGCATCTCTCTCTAACTCTCATGGTTTTTCTACCCCCTACTCTCTGTTTTGCTTTGAGCCTTGGTGGAGAGAGAACTGATATAGCTATATCCCTTGATAGCTGAGGACTTAATGCATTATTTACAGCACTGTGACCAGTTACAAGTCCCTGAATTAACAACTACATATGATCATATCCAATTTTAAGTCATGTTATAGTAAGAGATGGGATTCTAAGGTTGGTCCTATTATGTTATGTGCCATGATAACTATTAGCTTCAATATGCATGATGCACACATTTTCATCCTTCATGGCATTCTATTTTAATTTCTTGCTATCCTGTATTAACTTCCTGGATTACATTCCGATCATCCCTTTTTATCCTCACAAAAGTACATGAAACGAGAAAAATCTTTCCATGTAATAAAAACTACCATCAAAATTTGGTTTTGATTAGATTTAAGTTGTTAGGGAAAAAAAAAGACCTACTTACCAAATACTGAAAAATATTTACCATGTTGTATACATCAAATAACTTAATTATAACCCTTGTCCCTTACAAGGATATGTGGCAGTTTTCATCCACTTGAATTAGTAATGCTTTTATAGAGATAATGACGCCCCCAAAATTAAAATACCTTAGTTTTGTAGAAAAACTCCCCTCCTCACTTCCTCTTTCTAAAGGTACTAGCATAGTTACTTATAAATATTGATTATGTCTAAAGGAAACAAAGAGAGAAATAGAGCCTTTAATTCCCACTATTCTTATAAAATCTACCCATTCTTTGCTTGCTCACACAATCTCCTCTCTAAAAACCATCAAAATGATACAGTTTTATCCCCACAACTTGTTTGTTTCTAGATTATTTCACTTTTGTTCACTGCATTTCTACACTTAGTGTACCTGCTTTGAATATTTTCAAGTTTCAGACCCACTTTCGGAAAGTCTCTCTCATAACCATTTATGACTTTTCAAGTGAAAATCTATAGACCAGTCTAGAGCTAATGAACAATTCCATCGAAGTAAGAGATAAAAAAAATTAACAATAAACCATCAGTAGCCTTTCTACAGACAAATGACATAAAGCTTGGGAAAGAAATCAAGAAAGCAGTACTTAGCAGAGTAGCCTCAAGTTTTAAAACAAAATTAGAAAACTCACCAAAGGTAGATGCTGATGTGGAAGTCAGAAAGTGCATGCTGATAAGAGCCTGATATGGATATCTCCTCAGAGGTCTTCAAGAGTCTGACATATTCAGAGGCAGATGCTTACAACTAGCCATTGAACTGATCATGGGGTTCTCAATGGAGGAGTTAGAGTGAAGACTGAAGGAGCTGAAAGGATTTGCGGCACCATGAGGAGAACAACAATACCAACCAACCACAGCTCCCAGGGTCTAAACCACCAGCCTGGGAGCACTTAGGGAGGGATCCAGGGCTTTAGCTGAATATATAAGAGTGGAGGGCCCTGCTGGGCATAGGTAAAAGAAGAGAACCTTGACCTCATGAAGGCTGGACGCCCCAGGGGGTAGGAATTTTGAGGGTGGGGAGGTGGGAGTGGGAGGGGGTAGATAGAGGTTACATCCACAGAGAAGAAGGAGGAGGGGTGAGGGGATTGGGGGTTCCTGGGTGGGTGGGGGATGGGGTAAGTGGACAACATACGAAATGTAAGTAAAACATCCAATAAAAAAAAAAAGAAAACTCAAACCAAATGAGTGAAATACTTGTATAAGAAAAACTTTAAGATGTTTAAGAAAGAAATTGAGTTAAGACATCAAAAGATGGAAGGATTTCCCATTCTCTTGGATCAGAAGGATCAGTACTGTGAAGGTGGCCATTTTACTAAGCCATTCTACAGTTAAAATGTAATATTCATTAAAATACCAAGACAAATTCTTTACAGAAATTGAAATAAATAATTGTCAACTTCATGCATAGAGTCAGGGAAAAATAGATTAAAATAATTTGAGTGATCGAAGAACTGCTAGAGGCAACACCATCCAAGATATCAAGCTGTCTTATAGCGATGTAGTTATAAAAACAGAATGATATTGAATCAATAATATCACACTGAAGACCTAGTCATCATTCTACACACCTATGGGCACCTGTGATTTGACAGAGAAGCCAAAATTACACACTAGACAATTAACAGCATCCTCAACAAATGAGGCTGGTCAAGCTGTGGCTGCATGTAAAAAAAAAAAAAAAA
>NW_021616135.1:0-5506 GCF_004785775.1 Grammomys surdaster
CACATTGATTTATTCACCGCCTTGTTTGGATCTAATCTTTTCCTTACCTTTACCAAATAAAGAAAACTATTCTTTGCTTTCTTTGTTCTAGGTTGGCCTTGAACTCAGAAATTACAATGCCTCGCTCTCTTGGAATTAAAGATTTATACTATCGTGCATATACACAAAGCTTTTCAGTATTCTCAAGATCTCTATCCAAAGTTAATGTAATACCAGGGTATGATTTGGACCAAAACCCTCTGTTTACTAGCCCTTGATCTGGATCTCTGATTTTTCTCTCATGTATGGATATTACTTCACAACATATGTAGTCATGTTCACAACTGACAGCAAACATCCTCATCCATCTCTTGGCCATTTGAATAAGAATCATATCTTCTTTTGTCCAAATGAAAAAAACAACTGCAGCATTAAAAGGCCTATATAATATAAACCATCTCTTTCTCTACTGAAAATCTACAAAGAGAATCCCTAGCTGGGTAGGATATTTCCCCCTGGTCAATTCTCAATTCCTTCCATTTAGTATCTTTGGATACATGATAAAACACCATTCTAATCCTGAAACTCGATTGTGAACACTATTTTTGAACCCCTCCATTTTGGGCTTCAACTTTCCCATTTTACTCTACTTCTTGAAATGTTTCCCATAAGAGTGAACAAGAGAACAAAGTCTAATCTCGGTCTCTTTGAGGGTCCCTTTATTAATGGTATTAATTTACATCTCTTTAAATTACACTCCAGAAAACTCTTAAGACAAGTTCAAAAGGAAGAACTATTATTCACCAAAATATGAAAATATAATTTTTAAGCCTCATATTAATACTCCTCTCATCTGAAATCTACTGTGCCAACCCCCTCATTTAAAATCACTTTTAGCACCACACTCTTTCCTGCTGCTAATACGTCAGCATATTAAGCTCCTTTTAAACCATTCAAACTGCCAGAATCGAATTTCCTACAAACAAAAACATGGACAGACCTATCACAATGATAAACCAGTCTCTGCAACGCACCTTTATGTTAGTTAAGGATTCATCATAGTGAAGAGGCACCATGAGTAAGACAACTGTTACTGAGAATGACAGTCAATTTGGGCTGACTTACAACTTAAAGATTCCTTCTATTAACACAACTGCAGAAATTCAGAAACCATTCTGGATGACACAGTGCTAAAGTTGCCAAGAGAAGAAGGTTATTCTCTTCCACAGGCTGCCAGGAAGATAATTTTAACCAAGCTGGCCTGACCTGATGTTTTGATGAATCCTCCACAGTGAAACACTTCCTATGACAAAGGGACATCATCCTCAGTATGGCCACATATCTGATTAGTGATAAATTCATGTAGGCTAAGCATAGTGAAAAAATCAAAACCATTCCCTGGCACTGATTTGTCTCTGCAAAAAAAATGAGATTATGGGGGCTATATCAAGCCAAAGGACCTTAGAACTATCCAATGCCAAAATACCCATAGTCTATTACAGACTAAACAAAGCTCATAATCCTAAATGTCCTTTTCTCTTCCTGAACTCTCTAATATTCATAATTCATTACAGCATCAAATAAATGCTTAACATCAGATCACATATGTACAACATCATAGGGTATATAGAAACATTTCAAAACCTCACAGTGATGATACTCCTTCAAATGAAGCCAAAAATCCAACTGCAAAAATTTCAATTCCTGCATTGACTTTACTGATGTCCAACTCTTTTCAGGTTTGCAAACTATAATCCACTTGTGCTGAATAAAAGATATTGTCACCTTTGTCTTCTGCTGGTTCCAATCCCTGATAGCTGCTTTCTTCAAAATTCAACCCACAGGGTTCACTGAGGATCATCTATGCTCTTACAAAAAGAGCTTGTGTTTCAATTTACAGCTCTAGTTTCTGTGTGAACATAAGCTCCAGCCAATAGTCCTCCACTGTTGCTGCTCTTCCTTGTGGTCATCCCATTTTACTAGACTCTCAAATACACCCAGTTCTTCTACTTCCACCAGGCAGCACTTTCACCATGAGCCTCTCCTAGGCACTCTTCGAAGTACCAATCCTCAACTTCATTGTATAACCCCTTTCAGTCCTTGGACTTCAACAGTCACTGAAGCAGCAATTTCCACAATGGCCTTAACTGGCCACTCACAGTATCTTGCCTCAACTGCACTTCATGATGCCTCCATTCCTTCAGTACCACATGGAAGATTCTTACAAATTATCTGGCAGCATTCAGGAGGGCTATCTCTGGAACACAGCTTCTTGGTGCTATCATAAAATACTTCCAATATACTATACCTCAAGGATGATAGTTTCTAAGTCACTGGCAATTTTTTAGCTCTAACTAACTTGATTCAGCTGTCCAAGTAAAATCTTCAATTCTGGATTCTAAAGCCATAGCAACATGCCCAAAACTTCCAAGTTCTACCAGTTGCTGGTGCTGGAACACGGCCCCTAGTTGAATGGCATTTATTCCAGCAACCTAGTCTTAATGGTTTGCTCACTGCCTAAGTACTGCTGTAATGGAACATGATCTGTAGACTAACCTTGAACCCAGAGTGGTTCTTGTATTACACACTTGATTTGTGCACCACCATGTTTGGATCTAATCTTTTCTTTACATTTACCAAATAAAGAAAACTATTCTTTGCTTTCTTTGTTCTAGGTTGGCCTTGAACTCAGAAATTACAATGCCTCGCTCTCTTAGAATTAAAGATTTATACTATCGTGCATAAACACAAAGCTTTTCAGAGCCAGTATTCTCAAGATCTCTATCCAAAGTTAATGTAATACCATGGCATGATTTGGAACAAAATCCTCTGTTTTCTAGCCCTTCATCTGGATCACTGAATTTTATCTCATGTATGGATATTAGTTCACAACATATCCAATCATGTTCACCACTGACAGCAACGACTCCTGTCCAACTCTTGGCCATTTAAATCAGAATCATATCTTCTTCTGTCCAAATGAAAAAAAAATAACTGCAGCATTAAAAGGCCTATATAATATAAACCATCCCTTTCTCTACTGAAAATCTACAAAGAGAATCCCAAGCTGGGGAAAATATTTACCCATGGTCAATTCTCAATTCCTAACATTTAGTATCTTTGGATACGTGATAAAACACCTTTCTACTTCCTGAAACTCTGTTGTGAACACTATATTTGAACTCCTCCATTTTGGGCTTAAACTTTCCCATTTTACTCTACTTCTTGAAACGTTTCCCATAAGAGTGAACAACAGAACAAAGTCTAATCTAGGTCTCTTTGAGGCTCCCTTTATTAATGGTATTAATTTACATCTCTTTAAATTACGCTCCAGAAAACTCTTAAGCCAAGCGCAAAAGGAAGCCCTATTATTTACCAAAATATGAAAATATAATTTCTAATCCTCATATTAATACTCCTCTAGTCTTAAATCTACTGTGCCAACCCCCTCATTTAAAATCACTCTTAACACCTCTCTCTTCCCTGCTGCTAATACGTCAGCATATTAAGCTCCTTTTAAACCATCGAAACTGCCAGAAACGAAATTCCTACAAACAAAAACATGGACAGACCTATCACAATGATAACCCTGCCTCTGGTACCCATTCTATGTTAGTTAAGGATTCATCACAGTGTAGAGACCCCATGAGTAAGACAACACTTATTGAGGATGACAATCAATTTGGACTGATTTACAACTTAAAGATTCCTTCTATTAACATGATGGCAGAAATTCGAACACCATTCAGAATGACATAGTGCTAAAGTTGCCAAGGAATGCAGGTTATTCTCTTCCACATGCTGCCAGGTGGATGATTTTAACCAAGCTGCCCTGATCTGAGATTTTCATGAATCCTCCATTGTGACACACTTTCTATGACAAAGCGACCCCATCCTCATTAAGGCCACATATCTGACTAGTGATAAATTCATGTACGCTAAGAATAGTGAAACAATCAAAACAATTCCCTGGCAATAACTTCTATCTGCAAAAAAAAAATGAGATTATTGGGGCTATACCAAGGCAAAGGACCTTAGAACTATCCAATGGCCAAATAACCATAGACTAGTCCAGACTCAACAAAGCTCAGAATCTAAATGTCCTTTGCTCTTCCTAAACTCTCTAAAATTCATTCCATTATCAAATAAAAGCTTAACATCAGATCACATATGTACAACATCATCGGGTATATATAAACAATTCAAAACTTCACAGTGATGATACTCCTTCAAATGAAGCCAAAAATACAACTGCAAAAATTTCATTTCCTGCATTGACTTTACTGATGTCCAACTCTTTTCAGGTTTGCAAACTATAATCCACTTGTTCTGAATAAAAGATACTGTCACCTTTGTCTTGGGCTGGTTCCAATCCCTGATAGCTGCTTTCCTCAACATTCATCCCACAGCGTTCACTGAGGATCATCTGTGCTCTTACAAAAAGAGCTTGTGTTTCACCTTACAGCTCTAGTTTCTGTCTGACCATAAGCTCCTGCCAATTGTACTCGACTGCTTCTGCTCTTCCTTGTGGTCATCCCATTTTACTGGACTCTCAAATACACCCAGTTCTTCTACTTCCACCAGGCAGCACTTTCACCATGAGCCTCTCCTAGGCAGTCTTCAAGGTACCAATCCTCAACTTCATTGTATTAACCCTTTTAGTCCTTGGACTTCAACAGACACTGAAGCAGCAATTTCCACAATGGCCTTACCTCACCACTCACAGTATCAGGCCTCAACTGCACTTCATGATCCCTCCATTCCTTGAGTACCACATGGAAGATTTTTACAAATTATCTGGCTGCCTGCAGGAGGGCTATCTCTGGAACACAGCTTCTTGGTGCTCTCATAAAATACATCCAATATATTATACCTCAACGATGACAGTTTCTAAGTCACTGGCAATTTCTTAGCTCAAACTAACTTGATTCAGCTGTCCAAGTAAACTCTACTATTCTGGATTCTATTTCCATAGCAACATGCCCAAAACTTCCAAGTTCTATCAGTTGCTGGAACACAGCCCCTAGTTCAATGGCATTTATCCCATCAACCTAGCCTCAATGGTTTGCTCACTGCCTATGTATTGCTGTCATGGAACATGATCTGTAGGCTAACCTTGAACCCAGAGATCTGCTTGTCTCACACACTTGATTTGTGCAACACTGTGCTTGGAACTAATCTTTTCTTTACCTTTACCAAATAAAGAAAACTATTCTTTACTTTCTTTGTTCTAGGTTGGCCTTGAACAGAGAAATTACCTTGCCTCTCTCTCTTGGGATTAAAGATGGATACTATCGTGCATAAACACAAAGATTTTCAGTGCCAGTGTTCTCAAGATCTCTATCCAAATTACTGTAATACCATGGCAAACTGACAGAATCCAATTTCCTACAAACAAAATCATGGACAGATCTATCACAATGATAACCCAGTCTCTGGTACCCACTCCTATGTTAGTTAAGGATTCATCACTGTGAAGAGACCCAATAAGTAAGACAACTTTTATTGAGGATGACAGTAAATTTAA
>NW_021616136.1:0-6621 GCF_004785775.1 Grammomys surdaster
AGTCTTCCACTCTGTTTTAAGTTTAGCTCTATGCAGCCATCTTTTGGGAGAGTCAGTACCTTAGTGAGGAATCAGCAACAGTTCATTGCACTGAAGTTGTAAGGATGACACTTGAGTTGCATTTTGCGATCACAACTTGTTGAGATTCCTAAGGCATTGAAACATATGCTATGGAGAGATGCATACAGGGAGAAGAAGGACCCAAACACATAGATGTATGAGAAGTTATAGGAATGGAGCCTTCTGAGCCTGTAGAAAGTGAAGTCCAATGTGTCTGAGACAAAGCTATCGGATTTGGTGTTTGCCCTCACGTGTTTCTTACCTTGGTCCAATCTTCTCTCCCTATGTGCACATTTCTATCAATTTGAATGAAAAGGAGTATTCTGGGCCATTGTGTGTAGGAAAGCTATAACTTGCTTTCTGATTTTCCAAGATGAGGTTCTCAAGATATTGCCTTGAGTGTCAGAAGAGACTTTACACATTGTACAGTATCTGAGCTCCTACAGACTATTAGGATCTGAAGACTGAATGCATTTTCATCACAGAATGAACATGAGCCTGTAGTGTCAGGATCAGAATGCAGTTGAGTAAAACAAAAAGCTACTAGATAGGATGATGTTTTTGAACACTTTCTGTCCTGTCTGGCTTTCTTTGAGGAACTTGTGGAAGCTCTTGTAGGAGGAGCCTTTCCAGATTCCTTTTAGGGAGAGTATAGTGTATATAGACTCAACATTTTTCTTTTATATTTTCTTTCTTTTTTTGTTTCTAGAATCATTTATATATTCATTATTACCCTGATCAGTGTCCCTATGGGAGGTGCCCTGCCCTCAAACAGTGTCTCCCCAAAACTCTTTTGTTTCTCCTTTTAGGTGGTGGGGCCCCAGGGGTATCTCCAAACCATGGAGGATAACTGCTGGGTTAAGTGCACCCTCTCACAATGAGGCCAACTATGGAAGCTCAGTTAAGGGGACAGATTCCAAAAATAGGCAACAGCCACTGCTAAGGTTGTTGGAGGACCCTCATGAAGACTGAGCTGCACACATGCTACATATGTGCCAGGGGCCTTAATCCCACCTGTATATGCGATTTGGTTGTTGGCTCAGTCTCTGGGTCTCCCCAAGTTGAGGAGACTCCAGATTGGTTGAGTCTGTTGTTCTTCCTGTGGAGTTCCTATCCTCTTTAGTGCCTACAATCCTTCCTCTAACTCTTCCATAAGAGTCCTGAAGATCCATGCAATGTTTGACTGTGATTCTCTGCATCTGTTCAGTCAGCTGCTGGGTGGAGCCTCACAATGGACAATTATGCAAGGCTCCTGTGAGGGAGCATAACAAAGTATCCTTAATAATGTCATGGATTAGAGCTTGCCCATAAGATGGGTATCCAGTTGAACAAATTTTCATTGGCTATTCTGTCAGTGTTTGCTCCAGCTTTACCCCTGCATTTCTGTTACACAGGACATATTTTGTTCTGTGTGTCTGCTGTGTTGTGGTTGAAACTGATTCTTCAGCTTTCTTCTCACACACATAAACATTCTCCACTTGGTCTTTGTCCTGAAATCACATGAGATACAGTATAAACATTTGCTATTAGCCTGGTGGTTTTATATATTTTTTTTTCTTTTTGGTTTTTTGAGACAGGGTTTCTCTGTGTAGCCTTGGCTGTCCTGGAACTCACTCTGTAGACCAGGCTGGCCTCAAACTCAGAAATTCACCAGCCTCTGCCTCCTAAGTGCTGGGATTAAAGGCTTGCACCACCACTGCCTGGCGGTTTTATATTTTCAACTTTATTCCCTTTGGTTTTGTTTTAAGTGACAAAATTTCTCTGTGAAGCCCTCACTGTCCTCATAGTAGAGATAGAATCCACACAAGCCACCTGACATGTTTTGTAATATAAGCACATGCTTTTATGCAGCTCTTCATCCACATCTTTAATTTTGAAATGTGATTAAATATACAGGATATATTTTATTTCATAGTATGGGTTATGCTAATGTCATCAGTACTGCCTGCGCCTTCAGAGTCATTGGATTCCAGGTCTATGTCATTCTGCCTCTCCCTTCTGTTTGTTCTGAAAGTTTTGAATAAATATGAGTATTATGCCTGTGTGCATGAATATGAATATCATGTGTACCTCATCTTTCCTGTTGTCAGAAGATGGCCTGAGTACTCTTGATCTTGATGTAATGGGTAGCTGTTGATCCCCATGTAAATACTAGAGATTGACTACCATTATGTGGAAGACCAGCAAGAGCTTTCTACTCCTGAACTATCTCCCCTGCCCTCTGTTGCTTATTTATGATAAACATTTATATTACTAGTATTTTCATATGTTCATCTGTCCATTAAACATGCATTCCCTTCTAGTAAAATTTAATTAATGTGGCTGTTTATACTGGTTCACTTCATGTTTCTATAAGATGAATACAGAACTGCAGTGAATGTATAATTCTTTGTAGGAAGTTCAGTAAAGAACTGTGAGTTCTCTCTATCATTTTTGTTTCCTGGTTGATTTTTGTAGCAGAGTGAGGTACTTAACATCTACTTTTGCTGTCTTGAAACTCATTGCACAGACCACGCCAGCATCCAGCTCAATGACATACACCTGCCTGTACCTCTGTGATTGAAGACATGAGCAAATACACGCAGCTTGCCCATTATTTCTTTAGTTAGTAATTGTTCCTACAATTTTTCAGATGTTTTCTCAGTACTGTTTGTCTGTTTCCCCCTGCATATCCCTCTCAGTTGCGTTTTGTGTTGCAAGGCTTTATCCAATTCAAAGGGATCAGAAGCAACACAGGTGAAACTTATAACTGAATTTCCTTCTAAAATGACAGAATAATTAGAGTATAACTTCTGTTTTAGGGAATAAGTGGAGGAAGCACCAGAATTATATTACTATATT
Organism: Grammomys surdaster; assembly: GCF_004785775.1. Taxonomy (NCBI): domain Eukaryota; kingdom Metazoa; phylum Chordata; class Mammalia; order Rodentia; family Muridae; genus Grammomys; species Grammomys surdaster. Next base: position 2,902 of record NW_021616136.1, read on the forward strand.
GTCTTGAAATTATACATTTATTTACAGTGATGTCACGATCATGCTTTGTGTTGTACATATGTATGGGATATTTTAGGTTGCAGTGACTTATGATGATGTGAATGTGAACTTCACTGCAGAAGAGTGGAATTTGCTGGATTCTTCTCAGAAGAATCTCTACAAAGACGTGATGCTGGAGACCTACTGGAACCTCACTGCTCTAGATAAGACTATACATTTTCTTTTGCTTCTTAAAATAAGGAAAATTGTTTCCTGGTTACTGATGATCATCTCTTATTTCAATAAAGAACAAGTAATATTGAGTAAAATAAATCAGGTTCACCAGGTGGTGGTGGCGCACGCCTTTAATCCAAACAGAGGCAGGTGGATTTATGAGTTCGAGAATTCGAGGCTATCCTGGTCTACAGAGTGAGTTCCAGGACAGCCAGAGCTATATCGAGAAACCCTATTTCAAAAAAAAAAAACAAAACAACAACAACAAAAAAACCCAACTAACCAACCAAACAAAAAAACAAACAAAAAAACAAGAAAAAAAATAAATCAGGTTCATTGCTGTGAAAATTCTGAGTAACTTGAATTTTGCCTAATTTCAATACCATATCATTCATTTTCTGGTACTGTGTTTTAGGCTATAATTTGGGAGACCGTCCTATTGAAAAACAATGTGAAACTTCTAGAAGCCATGAAAGGTAATTTTAATACTTAAGCTAATACAAGTATGCCTGTGGGGAGATTTTACTATAATCTAGAAGCTCTAAAGGAAAGCAAGTGTGTAAAATATCAGTCCTTTTATTTTAGCTATGATTATAATAACCTCACAAAATCATGTACCTCACAGTCACTTTTCTGACTTGTGTTTACAAGGCATTCTTCTAAGAAAGCTGACAAGAAAACAGTGCCTTAAGAGAGAGCTTGATTTGATTTGTAGCTCCATGAGAGCTATGCTGTGGGACTACCCCTCTGTATAGTGTCATAGTATTTAGATGTTGCACATTGAAAAGTGATAAATATGTATCAAAATCCTTCTAATAAGCAAATAGTCCATGGCTAAATTGGTAGTGCTCATATCCTTTTAGTGACATTGCTACATTTATGGAGCAGTCAGTTTATGAGATTCAAGAATGTTGTCATGGGAAAACCTTAATCCATGTACAGCAAGTCTACTAGGAACCAAAAGTCAAATTGTGTGAATTCATTGTGCAAATATTTCATTTTTTCTTCTTCTTTTCATTGCTATATCAAGTGTCAGAAAAAATGAAACCATGTGAGCATAGGGATATTTAAAGGATCCACATAACTTTTACTATTCTAGGACAATGAGAAGAAGTGTAGTATTCTCCCTTTGGGAGGCTCTCTGAATATGTTAGACATTTGCAATTAATTGGTTTTCTGACTTTACTGGAAACAACCCAAAAGTCACACTGCAGAAAATCCCTATGGGTACTACAAATATTGAAGTTCTTTTGTTTTTCCTGGGTCCCATTTCAACTGTATTGTGATTACACAAAAATTATAAATGCAACCAGTGTTATCCACGTCTGCCTCATTCCATTTTACTTCAGATATGTGAAATCCATCATATAGAAATCACATATAGAAAAAGGATGTTGGAAATATAAGCCGTATAATAAATGTTGCTATCACAGAAATTGTCAAAGATGGAAAACAACCTATCATGGGGAAGAACACCATGAACATATGAAGCGATAAAACCTCATGATCTGATTCTTTTCTCTCTTCTTTTTTTTCTTTCTCTTCTTCACATTTTTTTTGGGGGGGGGTTAGAGACAGTGTTTTTCTGTGCAGCCCTGGCTGTCCTGAAACTCACTCTGTAGACCAGATTGGCCTTGGACACAGAAATCCGCCTGCCTCTGCCTCCCAAATGCTGGGATTAAAGTCGTGTGCCACCACTGCTGGCCCTAATTCTTTTTTTTAATATTAAACGAAACTACAAAATTAATTCATATGGATAAAATGATTGATCAGGGTAATGAATGTGGTTAAGCTTTCACATGTGCCAGTTATCATTGCAGGCATGTAAGAAGTCACAGTGGGGAAAGACTATATGAATGTAATCAATGTGGTAAAGCATTTTCATGTCACAGTCATCTCCAAAGACATAAAAGGACACATACTGGAGAGAAACCCTATGAATGTAATCAATGTGGTAAAGCCTTTGCAAGATCCAGTTATCTCCAAATACATAAGAGAACACATACTGGAGAGAAACCTTATGAATGTAATCAATGTGGTAAAGTCTTTACAAGATTCACTCATCTCCCATATCATATAAGGACACATACTTGAGAGAAACCCTACGAATGTAATCAATGTGCTAAAGCCTTTGCATGTCCCACTAGTCTCAAAAACATAAAAGATCCCACCCACATTGAAGAAAACCCCATGAATGTAATCACCATGGAAAAGACTTTTCACAATTTTATGAGCCTATGAGGGGAGCGCACTGAAGACGGTTTGTCACAGAAGAACCCAATATATTGAGCCCAATCTATTGAAGATGTCAGTGCCCTGGGATGAACAGAAAGAATAGCAACAGCAGTTGATTGGAGTCCACCAGAACCTAGCATACTACAGAGGGAAGGGCTGGAGAATTGACCCAGCTTCTTTCTTTTGAGGAGCACAGAAGATCATCTGTGGACCCCAGATACTGGAACAGGAAGCTGTAATTTTGAAGTTACTTTGCATACCCAAAGGTTATTAGGATCCAGACCTATGGAATACCTTCTCAGGAAAACTACTTTTAGGAAATAAAATCATCCAAAGGGAATTACGAAACGTTGCATACTGGAGAGAAACTGTGAATGTTCGCAACGTGGTAAAGCGGTTATGTTATGGGGTCCAATGAAATCCGACATAACTCAAACACAGGACAAGTCAAATGGTAAGAATTTATTGTAATCAAGTCACTACTGATAAATCAGGGCCACAAAATTATACTCAGAAGCTTAGCTGCAATTCACCCAGCCTCACCCCAACTCCATGCCAGAAAGTTATATAGCTTCCAAAATTCAAACCCACAAAGTCCTGTGCCAAGTTACAGTTAATTTTTCTCCCAATAGTGTTTTTCTTTTCCTGTTCTTACTCTATGCCAAATGATACAGAATGTAGGTTGTACGGTCTACACTATCATAGCCATTTGTTCTTTTGCAATTAGAAACATGCATTATATTTTTAGAAATAAATCATGAATAGCAGAAATCATGGTTAGGAACAGTTGTTATGTTTTAGGGAACAAAACATGAATAATGAAAGCTGGTCAGATATTAAGTCTTCTGGTCCCTTATAACTTGGGACTTAAACTTAGTTTCAATTTATGATTAAATGAAGGTTGGTAACAAAAAGGCAGTCCTTAGAACAAGTTTCTTTTGCTTCTTCCCAACATTTGGATATCATAATCATCTTCAAATACATAGTGGAACACATATTGGAGAGAAATGTAATAAATGAAAGCAATATAATAAAACCTTTTCACAACACCTGTATTTATGAACAAAAAAGAACATATTCTGAAGAGAAATGCTATGAGTAAGTAATGTGGTAAGCCTGTGGATGTGGCAGTATTCTTAGAAACCATTAGAAAAAGCCATAATGCAAGAAATCCCATAAACGTAGTCAAAGTGTTAAAGTCTTGTACTTTCTGGTACCTTTATAGAAGACTAAACTGTTTAGTAAGTAGTCATCTATTAAAGACTTTGTGTA
>NW_021616137.1:0-14258 GCF_004785775.1 Grammomys surdaster
AGAGGAGAGAAGAGGAGAGAAGAGGAGAGAAGAGGAGAGAAGAGGAGAGAAGAGGAGAGAAGAGGAGAGAAGAGGAGAGAAGAGAGTAGATGCCGGCCATGACTACGTAAAGGACGGGGAGGGGAAGAGCCCAAGAAGGCAAGAGAGAAGAAGCAAGAACACAGAAGATTAAGAGAGCAAGAGAGAGGAGGGGGCAAGCAGCCCCTTTTATAGTGGGCCAGCCCTACCTGGCTGTTGCCTGGTAACTGTGGGGTGGAGCATACCTGGCTGTTGCTGTAACTGTGGGGGTGGAGTTTAGACAGAATGCTAACACCTGGTGCCTCTCAGTCCCTCATCTCTGTTCCTTGGCCCTGAGAGATCACCACTGCTGAACACTGTATTTAACCCCACAGCTGTAGATGTTGCAACACTATCACCTCTGCTGGGAACCCTACTCCTCTAGCCCCTCATCCAAGATGTAAGACAGCCCTGCCCTGATGTTTTGTTGTTGTTGGTTTTCTTTGTTTTGACAACGTGGCACAACCTAGAGTTATTAGGGAAGAGGAATATCAGTTGAGAAAATGTCTCCAAGAAATCGCTTATAGACAGTCTGTTGGGTATTCATTGTCTTGATTATTGATTGATGTGGGTGGGCCCAGCCTCCAGAGGACAGTGCCACCCTTAAGCAGGTGTTCCTCGGTTTCATAAGTAAGCAGGCTAAACAAGTCATGGAGAGCGAGCCAGTAAGCAACATTCCTCCATGGCTTCTGCCTCCATGTTTCTCCATTGAGTTCCTATCCTGACTTCTCTCGGTGATGGAGGATGACCCTAGAGTTGTAAGCTGAAGTAATCGTTAACTCCCCAAGTTGCTTTTGGTCATGGTGCTTTATCACAGCAATAGACCCTGAGACAAACCCATTCTTCTTGGTTTGTTTCATGTAGGAGAGAGCAATCTGTAACCTTGCTCAGTACCTTACACAGACAGAGTTTCAGTTTACTAGCCAGGACATGCAACTCTACAGGGAATAACTAGAAACCAGTGTTTTGATCCAGATACCCAGGTCTGTCCTTGGCGTCTCTTGGCTGGCCACCCTTTACTCCTTCAACTCTTATCCCAGTATGCATCCCCGGAATAGTGAGAAAGGAAACAGGTAAAAGAGGGTTCCACTGTATAACCTGCTCCAATATCTGCTGAATGGAGCATGAACTGAAATATATGAATGAAGCAGCACCTAGTCCAGATATACTCCATGGGGGGAGGGGTGGCAATTGTCAGGGTGGAATGGCTTAGAACTTTGCTTGTGCAAGTAAACCACCATCAGATGCTGGTGCTGACTTGACATGGTTCCTGCCCCTGGAACAGAGCCAGCAGGGCTCGGGTCTCCGTGAGTGTTGAAGGATGCTGGGCATGACGCTTGTTCCTCCTTCAGGAAATAATCTCCCTGCCAAAATTAATGACTTCAAGAAGCAACATGAGTCTGTGAGGCAAGGGTGTGTCTTAGCAAATTGGTAAATACTGTGACCTTCAAGACAGCCCTTAAGGCTGTTGGAAAGAACTCTGAAAATATAAGTTCAAAAACATATAATTTCTTAACTATGCAAAATATGAGGATGCATAAGGAGCTTCACAGACCTAAAAGAACAGATGCAGCTGCACTATGAGCCAGCTCGTCAGAAAGATACTAAGGAAGGAGATGAAGAGATTTAGGGGGTGGTGATCACAGGGCAAGATCCCACCCAGCTAAGTGTATTATTTGTGCTTAAAAAAGCAGGCAGATTCAAGGTCAGCCTGGGACCGGGGGAGGTTAGGTCCAGGCATGATGGGAAGAGTATCTCAGAGCAAGATCCTACCCTGCTAGTAGCTTACTGTCTGTGCTTACGAAGGCAGGCAGATCTGAATTCATTTGTAATGTTAAGGAAAAAAGAAAAGAAAAAAGAATATCACTGTCATTTTCTAAGAATCAGGGGCTGGAGGCAGGGGATGCTGATTCCCGGAATAGTCAAAGGGAAACCTGGAGTGAAGGATTGCATTGATATGCAAATAAAAGACTGAGCATTAGTCTTCCAGAGCTGAACTATCTGGAGGAGCTGTCTGGAGATCTTCAGGAAGCTGCCTCATGCAGAACAGGCTGTCAGCTTGTACCCATGATTTGACTCCAAGTTGTGCTGATGGCTGCTCCTGAGCACCCCTTCCTCAGAACCCCTCTCCGAGCCAAGACTGCTCCTAGGCATGCTGGGAGTGACTAGACACACTAGACACAGTTGAGGGCACACTGGATGTGGGACATTGTGAATTAGGTTCTAGAAAAGGCAGTATTTATGCTACCATTGCATACAGCGGGTTGACTGATTAGGACTTGAGTGGTTGTGGAAAACTGGAATGTTGCAGGTTAATTCTCACCTCTGTGATTGGCTTCAGATCCTTGTAACTATCAGATAAAATCCCTGTGAATTGTGCTAGTAGATCCTATCTTCCACCAACCCACAAGCTGCTGAGAACATCTTCGGACACCGCCTAAGGCCTGTAGCATAGACTTGGTGGACTTCCCTTCCTGCCTGACATTTTTGCACTAATGTATTTGAAAATTTATGACATTGTCCAGTTACTATAAAACTTAATGAAACTTCTACCACATGTTTGGTGTACCATGAATCTACTTCCTGGGCTGTGGTTACTCATAATTGGCTCTGGAATAAATAATCTCTTATACATTTTGAGGTCAGAATTCTTGTTTCTGTATTGACAATACACTGAATATATTGGACCTATGAGACCAGACCAGAGACACACAGACACATAAAAAGAGACACAGCACATTTAACTGTTAATTTGTCAAAGACTACTCTAGGGGAGTTATCACAGTCTCTGCCCAAGAGGTCACTGGGAAACAAACTTCTGATTGATCCTGGGTACACCTCAGTTGAGATCCTCCATGCTGCCACTTGGCAGACATCCAGGTGCCTCTGTGATTGGCTTGTTAACCTGATACCCAGCCAGCAGCTTGGCAGGATGCATTTCCCTTTCCCACATTTCAGCTCTCTCCACCTCATAAATGCAGCTGTGTTAAGTATCGTGAGTAGTTTAAATGTTACAGGCACTGCTGGTTAAGACTGGGACGGAGACGCCTGCAAAGTGGCTCAACAGGTAAAGGTGCGTGTCACTGAGCCTGATCCCCAGGACATGCACAGTAGAAGGAGACTGCTCAAGCATGTGCACACACACAATAAATGTGGGTTTTGTTTTGTTTTGGTTTGGTTTGGTTTGGTTTTTCGAGACAGGGTTTCTCTGTGTAGCCCTGGCTGTCCTGGAACTCACTCTGTAGACCAGGCTGGCCTCAAACTCAGAAGGCCACCTGCCTCTGCCTCCCAAGTGCTGGGATTAAAGGCGTGCGCCACCACCGCCCAGCTAAATGTGGTTTTTGAAGCTTGGAAATCTTGACACTCTAAATCCTGACAGCCTCAGGGAAGAAGCTGCTCTCGGGAGTGAGACCACTGTGGGTCACAGACTTGAGAGCTGAGCTGTGGCTACAGTGGTGGAAGGGGAGAACCAAGTCCAGGGCTGGAGTGGATGGTAGGACAGACAGACAAGAGGCCCAGATGGGCAAAGCAGAGGACAACAGAAAGCAGGTCATTGGGTCACATCAGTAGCATAGATTGATCTGAGTTATGCCCCAGGGACAGTTGTGGGTTCTTTGTTATTGACACACAGACACTTGGATCAAATGAAAGGTCGGGAGTGATGTTGTGCCCAATCCAACTGGTGTTGGGTGCTGTCCTCTTTATAGAGAACAAGTGGAGGAGTTATACCCCTCCCTCTATCTGGTGCGTCCTGTGCGTTCTTGGGCCTGGTTTTTCCTGTTATGATTTAAATATAATCATGTGCTCCTACAGTCACAACTCACATTAATAACTTACAAGGTAACACCCTTTCCACTCCGAGGAATGACTCGCTTATTGTTTTGTTTGAGTCAGGGTCTGTCTGTGTAGTCCTAGCTGTCCTGGAAGTTAATACATAGAGCAAGATGGCCTCAAACTCACAGAGAGCCTCCTGCCTCCGCATTAAAGGTGTGCAGCACTGTGCCTGGTTTACGAGTAAGTCATTTGTCAGTCCGTGCTGCATGGACGGTGCAGGACAGAAGGTGGTGTTGTCTGCGTCCATCCGTCTGTGTCCATCCAGATACACAGTCGGCCTGCATCCTCACAGTGGAGGCAGAAGCTGCATGTGAGATAGGCTTGGAGCAAGTCATCGCCCGAACACCCACGGTCTTCTAATCTACGGAGTAACTAGGAGCAGACCTGATCTCAACGCAGAGCTTCCTTATAACAATGTAAAGTGACATTAAAGAAGGCTGAGAAAGACAGTAGCCCAGGAATGCCTGGAACACCAGCACCCTGGAGCCTGAGGCAGTAGGATAGCAAGGTTGAGGCCCTTCTGAGCTCCAAAGCAAGACCTTGTATTTAAAAAAGAAGGCAAAGAATTAAGAAAAAAGGAAGGAGGAGGAGAATGAAAGACGGGTGCTTGCAGCAGTAACAAGAACCACAAATAGACAAAACAGGAAACACGAGAAGCCCCTTGTGGCATTAGACTAGCAAAGATTGCTTAGCTGGAGCCACAAACAAAATCATTAATGAAGGAAAAACAGGTGCCCCCACCTCCACCCTCCAGCAGGCACACTCTACAATGCTGAAGGCACTCTACCATCTCCATGTAACTCAGGCTAACTGTAGGTCTTCATCTCTCCCTCTGCTCCTCTGAGTCCAGTGTCCCAGCCTCATTGCCAGCTCTGCAATGGAACCCCCGCTCCCCCATCACCACTGAACCCCACAGATCTGATAGATTCCCTCCCACTGTTCCTCCCATTATCCCAGCCCCCAGCTCCAGGAGGGAGTGTCCCTGGAAAACCACAGGCCACTCTTGCCAGGAAGGAGGTTATGACTGCAGGTTCTCGCCTCTCCTTCCACTCTCCCAAGTCCAAGTCCTTGGTCTCATCTGAAGCACTGCAGAATAATACCTTCTGTAGCCTCCCTTCTCCCGCTGTGGCTTCCCCTCACCAGTGGATCCCACAGATCTTCCCCTCCTACCCTTTATTTCTGTTAATTTATCCCAGCACCAACTCCTCCAGCAGACACTCCACAGCTAACTGCAGGCCTCTCTCTCTCTCTCTCTCTCTCTCTCTCTCTCTCTCTCTCTCTCCCCTCCTCCTCCTCCTCCCTCCCTCTCTCCCTCTCTCCCTCCCTCTCTCTCCCCATTGCTCGAACTCTAACCCTTCAGTCATCCCATCCCCAATTCTGTAGCAGATCTTCTGCTGTGGTCTCTCCTCACTCCCTGGCCTCATTCCCAGGAGACTGAGCAGACTCTGGTGGACTATCCAGCCTCCCTCCCTCTTATAACGCCCTTTCGGCCCTTGGGAAGCCCCTCCACCGCCCCCAGTGTATCCCCATTCCTAGGTCTCAGGTCCCAAAACCAAGATCATATGTCAGCACCTAGAATTACAGTCTTCCCAATCCCTGATGCCTAGATGTCATGTAAACAAACCAAACCAGAATAGCAGCCAGGACAGTGTGTCTCCACCAGAACCCAGCAACCCCACCACAGCAGCAACCCCACCACAGCAGGCCCTAAGTATTGCTGTATAGCTGAAACACAAGACCTGAAGAAAGTCTTTATGAATATGACGGAGGTCATATGAATATGATAGATACAATAGAATATGATAAATTCTTATCTCATAAGAGTTGTATGAAAACACAAGCAAACACTGGAAGGAAATGAGCAAAGTGCTCAAGAACTGAACATGAAATAGAATCCATAAAGAAAACCCAAACTGAGGAGAATCTGGAAATGAAAAAGTTAGGAACTTGAACAGGAGCTGCAGAGGCAGGCTTCACTAACAATATGAGAGGTGGAAGAGAGGATCTCAGGTATTGAAGACCTGATAGAAGAGATGGAGACATAGTCAGAAAAAATGTCAAATCTGAAAAAAAATCCTGTTACAAAATATTCAGGAAATCTGGGACAAAATGAAAAGACAAAAATCTAAGAATAATAGGAAGAGAGGAAGAAGGAGAAGCACAGATGAAAGGCACAGGAAATACTTTCAACAATATCACAGAAGAATGTTTCCTTAACCTAAGACAGAGATACCTATCAAAGTACAAAAAGCATACAGAACACCGAACTGATTGTCATCAGAAAAGAAAGTTACCTTGACACATAATAATGTTTATTATGATTATTATATACAGAACAAAGAAAAAATATTAAAAGTTCAACTAACATATAAAAAGCAGACCTCTTAGAATTACACCTGACTTCTTGATGGAGATTCTAGAAGCCACGGGGTGTGGACAGATGTGCTGTAGATTCCAAGAGACCAGACACGCCGGGCCAGACTAATATGCCCAGCAAAACTTTCATTCAGCATAGATAGGGAAAATAAGACATTCAATGGTAAAACTTAATTTAAGCAAAATCTATGTCTAGCCCTACAGATGATCCTAAAAAGTAAACTCCAACCTAAAGAAATTAAGTACATCCAAGAAAACACAGGCGCTAAATAATGCCAGATGAGCAAAACCAAAAGAAGGGAAGTGTTAATCCCAGGGGCCTTAGGAGAAAGACCACCAACCCAAATTGTGGCCAAATGAAAGCAAGTTCTATGGGAGGTGACTTCCAGCTGTCTCCTGTTGGATCTGGCAGGAATCGAGACCAGCCCTGAACCAGTTTCTCATGCCTCCTTTATAGGGCAAAACCACAGGGTGCATGATTTTGCATTGGAGACCAGGCAGTTAGGAAAGTCTCTCCTGGAACAATGGTCACAGAACATTTCCAGGAACAGATGGCTAGGGAGGATAGGAGCGTGGGTTTATAGTTAAACTGCCTGGTCACAGTAGGTCAGATTCCCAGAAACAGAACTTTTATATCTTAGAGTGAACAGAAACCCAACTGAATTAAAATGGCTCCAGATTACAGAATGGAGGTGGGCCGGTTTCTCAGAAGCACACACATAAACACACCACCAACAACAATAATCATTGGATATTGATGTTGGCTATTCATAAACTGACACCAACTGAAGAGGCAGGGAAGGCTTTCCCTGCCATAGGCTCCCTTTGTAAACTTTGTAAACCCTCTGATGCTTGTAAATGGCCAGGCCCCACCCGAGGAGCTCCAGCAGCTAGGCTAGTAAGATTAAAACAGCTGTGACTGCCATTCCAGCCCCTAAGTCTGGAAAGTGTCCAGGTCCTGCCCCTAGATTTCCCTAACTGCTCTAAGGACAGTTTTCAATGCTCTGAGGCTAGAGAGTGGCCAAGCCCCACCCTACAAGACAAAAAAAAAAGTTCCACTAATCCCTTAATTTGACCCCAAAAATCAGGACTCATAGTCCCTCCAATCCCAGGCCACCCTGGAAACAACCTCCCTCCCTCCCCCAAAGAAACCCTTTATAAACCCTGCATCCTGCCCAGTTCTCTGGTGCTTCTTGACTGAGCAGAGGCAGCCACCCTCCTGGGAGGTTACCTCCCAATAAATCTCTTATGTAAGGTTTGTTGTTCTCTATGACTTTGCTGTATTCCTTGGCTTCTGACTGCCAGGGTATCTCTCAGAGCAGAGCCAGTAACATTTTCGCTGGGGAAACTTTCCCAGCAGCTAGAGTAGAACTTGTACAGAGCAAACCTTTCCCTCCAGACCTGTGACACTTACATTTAATATCTCTCAACATCAGCAGTTCCAATTTCCCAATAATAAGACATAGACCAACAGAATGGAGGTGAGAACAGGATCCATCCTGCTGCTGCATACAAGAAACACACTTAAGCCAGGCAGTGGTGGACAAATCTTTAATCCCAGCACCAGGGAGACAGAGGCAGGCAGATTTCTGAGTTCGAGGCCAGCCTGGTCTACAGAGTGAGTTCCAGGACAGCCAGGGGTACACAGAGAAACACTGTCTCGGGAGAAAACAAAACAACAACAAAACAAAAACAAAACAAAAAAACCCACGAACCACACTTAAACATCAAGGATAGACAGCACCTCAGAGTAAAGGGTTGGAAAAAGATATTCCAAGCAAAATGAACCTAAGAAAAAAGCCAGCGTATAGACATTTTTGTATCTGACATGACTTCAAATCAAAACTCAAAAGAGGTAGGGAAGGACATTACATACTCTTATCACAGGAAAAATTTACCCAAAGGTCATTTCAATTCTTAACATCTATGTCAGAAATACAAGGGCAGCCAACTTTGTAAGAGAAACACTACCACAGCTTAAATCACATATTGACCCTCACACACTAAAGTGGGAGACTTCAGTACCCCATTGTCAACAGACATCATCCAGACAACAATAAAACAGAGAATGTGGGAGCTAATTGAAGTTATAAACCAGATAGACCCAACAGATATTTACAGAACATTTCACCCAAACACAAAATATTTCTTTTCAGCTATTCCAAAACTGGAACTTACTCCAAAACTCAGCCATAGTCTCATACACAAAGCAAGTCTCCCTCAGATACTAGAAACAGATACTGGAAAACTGGAATTACACCCTGCATCCTATCTGACCACCATGATTAAACACCAACAGAAACAACAGAAAGTTTAAAAACTCAGGGAACTGAACAGCTCTCTATAAACAGAAAATGGGTCAAGACAGAATTAAAGAAATCAAAGACTTTCTAGAATTGAATGAAAATGAATACACACCATACTCAAATTATGGGATACAATGAAGGTTGTTCTAATGAAAAGAATAAACCTTTTTTGAGACCCCCTAAGAATATAGATGCTGACGCCAGGCCAGCTGTGTTCCAGGAACTTAGCCGACCACAAAAGGGCGGAACCAAGAATGCAGGTCATCTGGTTCTTAGGCTCTGGGCTCTGGGTTCCAAGGACTGGCTGGCCACATGATAGATGATGAAACAAGATTAAATTCTTGAAAAAAATAAGTACACAGGGTGTGTTCCCCACATGATCGAATGGGCTGGGGACCCTCCACTGTTTTTATGATTCCCCCTCACCCCCTGGTTTGTACCCCCCTGGTTTGTGGTTTTCTCCTTTAAATACCTTTCTCCCTCTGGCCTCGAGGTCGACACTTCTCTTGTGAGTCTCGACCTCAGCCGGCTGATATCCCCAAATAAAGCCTTTTGCGGTTTGCAGCAAGTTCTGTCTCTTGAGTTTCTGGGTGGCTGTAATCTCTCGTGACTTGAGCGAGGGTCTCTCCTCATAGGGGTCTTTCACTAAGAGGTGAGTTAATAGCACTAAGTGCCTACATTAAAAAGCTAGAAAGATCTTATACTATCAACTTTATTTTATTTTATTTTATTTTATTTTATTTTATTTTTGGTTTTTCGAGACAAGGTTTCTCTGTGTAGCCCTGGCTGTCCTGGAACTCACTCTGTAGACCAGGGTGGCCTCGAACTCTCGAACTCAGAAATCCTCCTGCCTCTGCCTCCCAAGTGCTGGTATTAAAGGCGTGCGCCACCACCGCCCGGCTACTATCAACTTTAACACTATACCTGGAAACTCTAGACCAAAGAGAAGAAATCAGACCCAAGAGGAGTAGATTGCAAAAAATAATTAAACCCTGTGATGAAGCAGAAAGTAGAAACAGTTAAAACAATACAAGGAATCAATCAAAGAACAGTCGGCTTTTCTCAACAAGTAAGATGATTGGCAAAGCCTCGTGCAAATTAACTAAAAGGCAGAGAGATGGTCCAAATTAACAAATGAAAAGGAGGAGGTAACAGACGCCCAGGACAGACTTAAAAACCTGCACGCCACCAAATTAGAAAATGTAAAAGCAACACGTAATGTTCTTGACATATATCACATACCAGAGTTAAATCAAAATCAAATAAAAATTTAAGGAGACCTATAACCCCTAGTGAAATAGAAGCATTCATTAAAAGTTTCTTGACCAAAGTGAGCCTAGGGCCCGATGGTTTTAGTTCAGAATTCTACCAGACTTTCAGATTTCAAGTTTTCATTAAGAAGTATAGTAATAAAACCATCATGATGTTGTCAGATATTCACCAGAGAAGATTGCTTCAACATGACTTTAAGCCAACAGAATGTCTTTATTAGCTAGTCAGTAGCTACACTGGGTATTCAGGATCCCAGTGGAGCATTGAGCCTTTCTCAGGGTGAGCTTTTAGGCACAAAACCCATGTTCTGGGTTGGCAAATGTTAACATAAACGTATCTACAAGGTCAAGTACACTTTGAGACTTTCCCAGAACTGTACAGACTTTGATGGATTGAGTCTTTGTTTTCCTTTAGGCTGTTGGTGCTGTCTACATGCTGAGTTTTAACAGCCTGAATGCCACTTCTGAAAGACCCCCGAGAGGGGAGACCCTCACTCAGGTCGTGGGAGATCACGGCCACCCAATGACTCACAAGACACCGATTTAGATGCAACAGCAAGAAGTATATTTCGGGTTCGAGGCCAGCCTGGTCTACAGAGTGAGTTCCAGGACAGTCAGGGCTATACAGAGAAACCCTGTCTTGAAAAACAAAACAAAAACAAACAAAAAAAAGAAGTATATTTCAGGAATCAGCGTGCTGAGGCTGAGACTCGTAACCCACACAGGGGCAGAGGAGTTCAACCCCCAGCTCAGGGAGCGTAGAGTTTTTAAAGGAGAAAACCACAAACCAGGGGGAGTGAGGGGGGAATACCAGTGGAAAGTACCAGCCCATAATTCAGTCAGTCATGTGGGGATCATCCTGTACATGTTTTTCTCAAGAATTTAGTCTTGCTCTATCATCTACTTTGTGGTTAGCCAAGTTCCTGGAACCCAGAGTTCTTGAACCGGCTGACCTGCATTCTTGGTTCCCCTCAGTCTGCTAGGGGCCATAAAAACTTTCTATACTTTTCACTTCCATTATGGTATCAGTTGTGCTAAGGTCTGGGGGGAGCAGTACCAAAGTCTGGAGCCCTGTTACACATGGTATATATACAAAACCAGACACATTCATCAGTGGAATTGAATTGGAGACCCAGACATAAATCAACACCCCTATGAAAACCTGTGTTTTGATAAAGAGGCTAGAAATACACACTGGAAAAAAGACATCATCTTCAGCAAATGGTGCTGGTCCGACTGAATATTAGCATGCATAGAAGTCCAAATAGGTTCATACTTACCACTCTGCACAAAATTCCAACTCCAGATGGATCAAAGACATCAACATAAAACAAGATATACCGATGTTCATAAAAGAGAAAGTGGGGAATAGCCTTGAACTCATTGTCATAGTAAAACTTTCTGAAAAGAACACTGTTAGCACAGGCACTAAGATCAACATCTAGTAAATGAGACCCCAGGAAACTGAGAAGCTTTTGTAGAGCAAAGGATACCATCATTCAGGCAAATCAATGGGAAAAGATTTCTACCAACTATACATCAAATAGAGGGCTAATATCCAAGACGTATGAAGAATTGATGAAACTAGATATCAAGAAAACCAGTAACCCAATTGCAAAATTGAATACAGATCTAAAGAGACTTCTCAAGAGAGGAAACTCAAATGGCTGAGAGATACTTAAAGAAATGTTCAATATCCTTAGCTACCAGGCAAGTGCACATCAAAAGTACTTTGGGATTCCATCTTACACCTGTCAGAGTGGCTAAGATCAGCAAAAGTGACTCCTCGTGCTGGTGAGGATGTGGAAAGAACAACACTCATACATGGTTAGTGGGAGTGCAAACTTGTACAACCACTGTGGAACTCAATGCGGCGGTTACTTAAGGTGAGCATCTGTCTACCTCAGGATCCAGCTATACAACTCTTGGGCATACATTCAAAGGACACCTCATCCTACCACAAAACCACTTCCTCAACCCTGTTACTTGATTCTCTGCTTACAATAAGCAGAGAAAGTGGAAACAACCTAGTTGCTCTTCAGCTGAAGACTGGATAAAGAAAATTTTCATTTACACAATGGAGTATTACTCAGTTCTTCAAAAGGAATGACATCATGAAATTGCTGACAAATAGGAGGAACTAGGAAGAAAATCATCTTAAGTGAGGTATCCCAGATCCTGAAAGGCAAATATGGTATTTTGCATTTATATGTAGATATTAACAGCTATGTCACTGATAACCGAGGTACACTCTATAGCACCACAGAGGGTACATACAGAGAAAGGGACCTAAGAGAAGAGAAATGTTGCATCAGGAAAGGGCAATAAAATAGATATTTACGGGTGATCTAGGAGTTATGTGGCATGGGATGATCAAGCAGGAGTGGGGAAAGGAGACGGGGTATTGGGAGGAAATACAGGGAGACAGCTAAAATTTAGGGTCATTTCTGGGGTAGTATGGAAACCTAATACAGTAGAAATCTCTTAAAATGTATACATATATGAAGGTGATCTAAATGAAATGGCCAAACAATGGAAGAGACAGTCCCAACTGGTCGTCTCTTATCACCAGATGAAGCTCCTAGTACTGAGATTGAGTTGTTGGCTAAAAGGGCCCACAAAATTCTCCAAACAACTCATCCTGTTGCCAAGACTATAGTTTGCTCTCCACAATCTGACAGCAAGGCCCCCTTGCTGAAGGAAGTCAACACCTGCGCAACTCTTTGAACATGGAGAGGTCCAGCTGCTGCTTTCACTCCTACCTTCCAACATCTCTGGTACAGGAAGGTACTCTGCACACCATTAAAAGACAAATGTAAGCTCCAAGCCAGCCACAAAACCTTTATCTACAAGGTGTACTGCCTGCTAAGGTAATGATAGCACAAAGGTTGTAGTTTCACAAAACCAACCAATAACTAACTGATCTGACTCCAGCCCCACTCCACGGGATAGGACTCATGCCTATCACTGCTTGGGTGAGCAAGAACCTGAGACTAGATAACCCAGGGTCCTTGATCTAAAAAATGTGGTGATGAAATGACTCCTAATGATATTCTGCTATACTAATAGATGGATTCCTTGTTCTGCCTGTATCAGTGAAGCCTTCTGCAGCAGGCAGTTAGCAAATACAGAGACCCACAGTCAGATACTACACTCAGCCTTACATGACACGTCTCCATCAAATCTCCCCCTCAGAGCTCAGGGAACTCTATAGAAGAGGATGTGAAAAGGATGTAAGAGCCAGTTGGATGCAGAACACCAAGGAAACAGGAAACCTCCAAGTCAGCGTGAGCAAAGCTCATAGGAACACATAGAGACAGCATGCGTGCTTGGTACCACGTCCTCCGTGTCTTCATTATGGGCTCCAGTTTAATGTTTTCATGTGATTCCTGAGTGGGCACAGGTGTCTGACTCATGTGCCTGCCTTCTCTGGGGCTCACTCCCTTCTGTTGGCTTGTCTTGTCAAACTTTGATGATAGTTTTTTTTTTTAAATTGTATTTTATTTTTGTTATATATTTTTAAAAATGAATGAATGAATGGCCACTAGGGTGAGGGCTAACAAACTCATTTATCCCTGCTGGGAGTGAGGAAATCCGTTTTCTCCACCGAAATGACACTGGGTAGACAAACAACTGAGGGGAGGTCTCATGCTCAGGAGTAGCTGACCAACAAGGAATGGACCCACAGTTGGCTTTTGTGCTTATGTTTGCTTACAGTTTGGTGGCTTTTTGTGTTGTTGCTTTGTTATTTTGGGTGTTGTATTTTGTTTTCTAGGTTTTGTTGGGTTTTTGGTTTGTTTGTTTGTTTGTTTTTTGAGAAAAAGCTTAAGGTGAGGGCGTAGGGTAGTGGAGAGGATGCGGTGGGGGAAATATGGTCAAAGTATATTTTAAATTTATTCTTCACTTACACAGTCCATCCTGACCACAGCTTCCACTCCTCCTAACCCCCACACCTTCCCCTACCCCAGACAGACATTTCCACTCCCACTGTCAGGAGTACTCCTAAAACACCAAGTCAAACAAGCATAACATATATGCATCATATGTGCAGAAGGCCTAGCACAGACCCATGCAGGCTCCATGATTGCCACTTCAGTCTTTGTGAACACGCATGCGCCCTGCTTAGTTGAGTCTGTGGGGTCTGCTCTCCTGTTGTCCTCAACCCTCTGGCTCACACAATTTCTCCACTCCCTCTTCCTCTGGGCTCCCTCAGCTCAGAGGGGAGGGACTGTATAGAGACTGCCAACCTGGGCTCTCTGCTTACTGTTTGGTTGTGAGGTTTTTTTTTTGTTTTTGGTTTTTGGTTTTTCAAGACAGGGTTTCTCTATGTAGCCCTGGCTGTCCTGGAACTCACTCTGTAGACCAGGCTGGACTCGAACGCAGAAATCCGCCTGCCTCTGCCTCCCAAGTGCTG
>NW_021616138.1:0-7815 GCF_004785775.1 Grammomys surdaster
CTATTAAAAACAATGAATTCGAGAGGTTCCTAGGTAAATGGATGGAATTAGAAATTATCATCCTGAGTGAAGTAACCCAATCACAAAAGAACACACATGGTATTCACTCACTGATTATCGGATATTAGCCCAGAACCTTGAAATGCCCAAGATGCAACTCACAGGCCACATGAAGCTCATAAAAAAGGAAGACCAAGTGTGGGTGATTCAGTTCTTCTTAGAAGGAGCAACAAAATACTCAAGGGAGCAAATATGGAGAAAAAGTGAGGGACAGAAACTGAAGGAGGGGCCATCTGAAGACCTTTCCACCTGAGTATCTATCCCATGTGCAGTCACCAAAGGTAGATGCTGATGTGGAAGTCAGGAAGTGCATGCTGATAAGAGCCTGATATGGATGTCTCCTCAGAGGCCTTCAAGAGTCTGACATTCAGAGGCAGATGCTCACAACTAGCCATTGAACTGATCATGGGGTTCTCAATGGAGGAGTTAGAGTGAGGACTGAAGGAGCTGAAAGGGTTTGTGGCACCATGAGGAGAGCAACAATACCAACCAACCACAGCTCCCAGGGTCCTAATCACCAGCCTGGGAGCACTTAGGGAGGGATCCAGGGTTTCAGCTGAATATGTAAGAGTGGAGGGCCCTGCTGGGCATAGGTGGAAGATGAGATCCTTGACCTCATGAAGGCTGGACGCCTCAAGGGGTGGGAATTTTGAGGGTGGGGAAGTGGGAGTGGGGGGGTAGGTGGGGGTTACATCCACAGAGAAGAAGGAGGAGAGGTAAGGGGGGGGGGGGTTCCTGGGTGGGTGGGGGATGGCGTAGGTGGACAACATATGAAATGTAAATAAAATATCCAATAAAAAAATTAAATTTCAAAAAAAAAGAAATAAGGTCTAAAACATAAATTTCATTACAAAAAACAAAATAAAAACAAACAAAACAAAAAAATAGAGCATGATAAACTCTCCTGGAATGAACTACTTGGTTTCATATTGTCCCTTTAAAGTGTTACGTATTATTATTTTTAATGTAGTCTGCTAGTGGTTTTTTTGTCTACCTTTTAGTTGTGTCTATTTGTCCCAAATAATAAAAGATTCTGCTCTTTATGACAGCTTGAAGTTAGTCCATAATACGTTCAAAGACTATGATCTCACAGAGAATTTTACCACTATCATTAAAAACAAGTGGTGAAATTAAGTGGTTTCAATTACACAATCAAAGTGTTGTCCCATTTCAAAGGCTGACTCAATTCAAAAAGAACTCCAATGTCTCTGACTCAAAGATCAAGAATTGATAAATGGGACCTCATAAAACTGGAAAGCTTCTATAAGGCAAAAGACATATCCAATAAGAAAAATTGGCAACCTACAGATCGGGAAAAAGTCTTCACTAGCCCCACATCCTATAGAGGGCTAATATCCAAAATATATAAAGAATTGAAGAAGCTAACCACCAAAACAAACAAACAAACAAACAAACAATTCAATCAAAATATGGAGTAAAGAACTAAACAGAGAATTCACAGCAGAGGAATCTCAAATGGGTGAGAAACACCTAAAGAAATGTTCAACATCCTTGGTGATCAGAGAAATGCAAATCAAAATGACACTGAGATTCCACCTTATACAAATCAGAATGGCTAAGATCAAAACTTCAGGTGACAGCACATGTTGAGGAGGATGTGGAGAAAGAGGAACACTCCTACAGTGCTGATGGGATTGCAAACTGGTACAACTACTCTGGAAATCAATCTGGAGGTTCCTCAGAAAATTGGAAAGAGATCTACCTGAAGACCCAGCAATATCACTCTTGGGAATACAACCCAAGGATGCCCCACCATGCCACAGGGGCACGTGTTCCACTACGTTCATAGCAGCCTTGTTTGTGATAGCCAGAAGGTGGAAACAACCCAGATGTCCCACAACAGAATAATGGATACAGAAAATGTGGGTCATCAACACAATGGGATACTACTCAGATATTAAGAATAAAGACATCCTGAGTTTTGTAGACAAATAGATGAACTAGAAAATATTGTCTTGAGTGAGATAACTCAGACCCCAAAGGACATGCATCATATGTACTCACTAATAAGTGGATATTATCCAAAACAAAAAAGTACCGAATGCCCAAGATACAGCCCACAAAACTGAAAAAAGTCAACAAACTGAAGGACCCAAGTGAGAACGCCTCAGTCCCATGTGGGAGGAAGAAGAAAGCAACCACAGTGGGAGAGGCAGGGAACTTGGAGGAAATAGGAATGGGGGCAAAGAGGGGAACATGATCTGGTATTGGGTGGGGAGAAAGGACTGAAATCCCTGAGAGCCAGCAGAAACTATGAAAACATGCAACCTCAGTAGGTAGAAGGCTGGGGGTACCTCGAGAATGTACAAGAGACATAGTAGGTGAGAGACTATCAGTACTCAAAGCGAGGGACCTTAGATGAAATGCCCTACATTGAGGAGAGGAAACTTGTAGAGCCTACCTCCAGCAGAAAGACAGGGCATCAAGTGAGGAATGGGGTTGCCAACCCACAGTCAAACTCTAACACATAATTGTTCCTGTCTGAAAGAACTTCAGAGATAGAAGTGGAGAGGAGCCTAAGGAAAAGAAGGCTCAGAGACAGGCCCAAAGTGGAATCCAGCTCAAGGGGAAGCCCCAAGACCTGACACTATTACTGAGGCTATAGAGTGCTTACAAAAAGGGACCTATCATGACTGCCCTCTAAAAGACCCAACAAGAAGCTGAAAGAGTCAGATGCAGATATTTGCACCCAACCAATAGACAGAAGCTGCTGATCTCTGTGGTTGAATTGGAGAAAAGCTTGAAGAAGCTGAGGAGTAGAGCAACCCTGTAGGAGGACCAGCAGTCTCCATTAACCTGAACTTTGGAGATCTCTCAGACACTGGAACACCAACCAGGCAGCATACACCAGGTGATGTGAGGCCCCAACACATATACAACAGAGGACTGTGGGGTCTGGGTTCAGTCAGAGAAGATACACCTAACCCTCAAGGACTGGAGACCCCAGGGAGTTTAGAGGTCTAATGGTGGTGGGGGTGGGGACATCCTCGTGGAGACAGGGGGAGGGGAGGAGGTATGGGATGTGGAACAGTCAGAGGGTGGACCAGGAGAGGAATAAAATCTGGAGTCTTAAATAAATAAATAAATAAATAAATAAATAAATAAATAAATAAATAAAGCAAGCTCAGTATAGCAGAATTAATATTCTTATTTTATTATTTCTTATAAACAAACACTGCATACGATGGAAAAAAACCTGAGCACGTTTTTTTTTTTCCTTTTTCCATTGCTCTGCAGGAATGAAACACCAAAACTACTCATTTTCTACAAATACTTGCTTGACTATTATTTTTTTATTGATGATGAGGTTGTTTTTTGACCTTTTTTCATTTGGATGCTTGACTAGATAAGCTTTATTTATGATCAGCATGTACTGTATCACAGATCTACAGCCCCAAGCCTTTTTTTTTATAGGATATGCAGTATGTTTCTCTCATATGATAGGTTTATTAGAAATGTTTCTTCTTTAACTGACAGTTTGTGATGCAGGGTGAAAGATAGAAAAGTTTATTGAGACAACAGACCTCTGAGACCTCTAGAAGACAACTATGCCCAGATTTATTTACATTAAATTATTTGTAAGCTAAAATGTTTTCATTTTATATCAGTGTTAAAGCTGTCATCTATAACAATAAAGACCACTTATTGTATTCCCGATGAGAGAAACTGTAGCTTCTAATATAAATCAAATCATTCACCAATCATTCACCACTCATTTGACTTTTATAAAAAGTTTGTGAAAAGTTCCATGGTAGCAGTATAATACAATGTATGTGAGTGGAACTGTGTAGGTATTGTAGAATTCTTACAGAAATGGCCCAATTGTGTATTCATTCTATTGTCTATGACTAGAGCAACAAGCCTTTTGAAATATTATTTAGAAGCCCATAATCCAATAGTCCTGTGTATTTTCCTTCCCATTAATTCCCTACTGTCTCACAACCTGATTTAGTAAGGCAGAAGGGAGTAAAATAATCATCTGCTATATTTATACCTGAATTCTACTCTCCTGGAATAGGACTCTAATTGCATAAAGCCTTTTTATTCAGGAATAAAAGTTTCATGGATCAGACAGAAGCTGCCAGGTCATTCAAGCACCTACCTAACCTAATTGATAATCATAACTACATGACCAAATCAGTTGAGATCAACTCAAATTCTTAAATCACAAGCTCAATATATTGTGATTTGATAGATTAAGGGTGGGTTATTTCACTCACAATGGCTACTTAGTATGCAGGAATCCAAGAGAGATATTCAGTCAAGATTTTCACTTTTGTGGAAATTCCATACAAATGAAATATTCCTATTTCTACTTCTTACTTATTCTTTGTTCCCATTGAATAAGCTATGCTACTTTGACTGATGAAAGGCTAACATTCAGTTTGCCATTTTTTTCTAGCATTAAAATTAAGAAGGTTAAACATGCCCAACTTGGTGTTGTGTTCTTCAAAATTGTTTACAGTTTGGAAAATCCTTTTGTATTCTCTGTTTCCTATTCATTTTAAGTTAGATACTTGTGTGTTTGTAGAAGTTCACAACTGACCCTATCATGTAAATAGAATGTACAGAGCTACTATTCTTTCCAGCATCTAGAAACACTCCTACAGAAAAAGACAAATGTACATTTAGGGTAGAAATAGAAATAATGACTGAGTTCTAGAACATTCACCAGCACATGTCATCTACTTGGTGTCATCTATCTAACAGAATCCCAAGAAAAGTTTGGATGAGACTTAGCATTTGCTCCTCAAAAACTTCCAATTCAGCTGTAACTTATGATGAGGTAGAGTTTATCCATTAGAGTTTCTACATTATAATACCACTCTAATCCCAGGGTTTATGGGATTACTATGAGGGAAAAACCTTAATTTTTATATTCAGTTTTTCTATAAAATGTATAAGAACAATGCATATACTTCTATGCACTCCATTTTATCCTTTTTACAGATATAAGATATATTTTAATAAATAGTAGCAGAATTTTCATTCCATGTGTGATGATTTCTACTTCTCATATTAAACCTAGCCATTTTTTTTCAGCTAGTAAATAAAAGTAGGTGTAGTGGCCCATGCACTGTAAGGGTTTCCTGAGGCAGGAAGATCATCATGAATTTTATGTCAGTCTTGGTTGCATAATATGGCTGAGACTAGCATAGGCTACAGAATGAGACCTTGCCTCAAAATTATAAATGAAAGAAGGAAGGAGAAGAATGGAGAGGAAGAGGAGGTGGTAAAGAGAAGTTTCAAGAACAAAATTAGTGTACAGACAGGTGTATATACATACACACACAAACATATGTCTTTTTAAAACTATATCAGCAAACAAGAAAAAATCCTTTCACTCAGAATGACTATTAACAAATGCAAAAAAATAATAAATCTTGGTGAGAATACAAAGACAATACATGTTCATTGTTTATAAGAATGTAAACTGGAACAGACATTGTGGTAAACAGTGTAAAGATCCCCCCACCCCCAATTAAAATAGCCTGATTACACTATCCAGCAATTCCACCACTGGATATATAACCAAAGGAAATGAAATCAGTGTGTGTAAAAGAATTTGAATCCCCATGTTTGTTGCAGCACTATCCTCAAATGCCAAGAAATGGGAGATGATGCGCTGCTGAATACAATATGGTAAATATGCATAATGACTACTGTTTAGTCCCATAAAGAATGAAATTCTGTCATTTTATCAATAGACATTGAACTGAAGAACATTGTAACATAAGGCAAGTTAATAGATAAGTACCATGTGATCTCATTCAAATATGGAATTTTAAGAAGTCAAAGTCTTAGGAGAAAAGGAGACTGGAAGGTAAAAAGCTGATACTGGGGCATTGGGGAGATGTCCATCAAAGGACAAAAATGCCAATTACATAAGATATATCAGTTCAAGCAACTTATTGAACATCATAGTAACTTACAGTGATACATTGTGTTACAGATACTGCAGGATTATTGTGGTGCTACATTTTAATACATTTACAAGCAGATACAAAATATTATCTAAAATGATTTATAGATTTAAATGCATCCTTATAAAAAACAATGACATTCATTACAAAACTAGAAAAAGGAAAATATTTGGTATATGAAATTTCATACATACATGTGTACTCTCACATGCAAATGCATGCACACACACACACACACACACATGCACAGAGAGAAGGGGGGTTCAAAAATCATCTTTATCAAAAAGAAAAAGCAGGAGGTGCTATTCTACCAGACTTCAAAAGATACAAATTTGTAATAATCAAAACAATGTAATACTGGCATTAAAATGGTATGTAGATTAGCAAATGGAATAATATAGAGGTCATGAAAGAAAAAACACACATCTACAACAAACTAATTTATATTAATATGCTAAGAGAAAGTATACTAGAGAGGAATCAGTCTTCTCGATAAACAGTAAAAGGAAAACTAGATATTCACAGGTAGAAGAAAAAAGCAGCCTCCTTACGAGATGTAAAAACCAATTTTAATTGTATTTAAAATCTAAAACTACTACCTTAATCTATGAAACTAGAGAAAAACACTTCATAGTATTATATTGGACAAAGATATTTCTTTGAAAAAATACACAAACTAAAGCAAAAATTAAACAAATGGCATTACATCAATTCCAAAAATTCAAGGAAATATTTAAATGACGAGATAGCCTATAGAATGGTAGAAAATATTCAAAAACTACACATCTGACAGACAAGGGATTGATATGCAAAATACACAAAGAAGCCCAAAGACACTGGAGAGTAGAGGTAGAAAATAAATGGAAAATATTGATGAAAATTAAAGAGATAAATTTAGATAGGGAACAATATTTTCATACTGTTAGGGTGACTATATGGATATGAGATATAATCCTAAAAAGGGTTTAAAAGCATGAACCCAAAGAAGTTATCAGTATTTGAAGATATTAATATGACTGACTTAATATAAATATTGTATATTAGATACATGACTAGCAACATAGCATGATATTCCATTATTATATACAATTTTTGTTTTATGTATCAGTTAAAAGTAAACTCTAAAAAACACATTCAATACATTAAACATCATACTATCTATCATTCAGCATACAGTCCACTGTAGAATTGTTGTCCATTGTGACTGTTCAGTTGCCTGGGAGCTACAACACACTGCCATGACTTAAAACTGCAAAATAATAAAATTAGTAATATACTATTTACCACTAGTCAGGAAAAGTTTAAGATCCAAGGTATAGTTATCTACTGAGCATATATTGGTTTTGACCATTATAAAGTCAAAATATCACAAGTCAAACTATCATAAGTCATGAAAATTTGCTCAGAATGGATGTTTTTAAATCTTTACTAAGGGCTGGAGAGATGGCTCAGTGATTAAGAGCACTGACTGCACTTCCAGAGGTCCTGAGTTCAAATCCCAGCAACCACATGGTGGCTCACAACCATCTGTAATGAGATCTGATGCCCTCTTCTGGTGTGTCTGAAGACAGCTACAGTGTACTCATATATAATAAATAAATAAATCTTTAAATCTTTACTAAGCCTCTTACTTTATAAGTTATTAATAACAGGACCAACATACTAGAGATAACAATATTTCTAAGCTTAGGGTTTTGCTTTTATTGCTTTGTTTTATTCTATGTGTATGAGTGCTTTTCATTCTCTCATTTTATTTTTTTTTCTTTTTTTTTTATTGGATGATTTATTTACATTTCCTATGTTGTCCCCT
>NW_021616139.1:0-2662 GCF_004785775.1 Grammomys surdaster
GGGCTGAGGGATGATACTCATCACCTTCTTTCTAACAGTTTCCAAATTCTTAGTAAAGTTTATCATGCAAAACTAAGCATGGAATGCAATCTTAGAAACTAGAAACAAGATCTTCAATTTTCAAATCTCTCTTGCCACTGCATGACAAATGTAATGCGTGTTATGCAAAATGAACAGTGATATTATAAGCAACACAGCTTCCTGTGCCCAGAGATGTAGCACCTTCCCCTCCCTACAGAATCCAAATTGAGGGAGGCTCAAAGCCCAAGGGCCTCTATGCAGGCTATCACATGTGCCAACACAGCCACAGTCTGGTTCACAGTCCACCCCAGTCCCAGCTGATTGATACCTTAGCTATCCTGTTCTTCCTGTTGCCTTTCACCCCCTCCCCACATACAACATGGCACAGCTCAAGGCCTCCCTCACAGCTTCCTAGAATGGCATCAGAGGACGATCCAGGAAAGAACCTGCAAGCTACCTTCCACAGGTGCTCCTAACTTCTAGACCTGCCAGGATCCCTCATTTGTGTGACCTCATAGCCTGAACATAATCCAACCTCACCTTCCCTTCTGGAGGACTAGAGCTCACACGAATCAGAAAGAACAGGCCTTCCCTGATCTGCCCTTCCACACTAGGGGCAAACACAACCCTAGTCTTGTAAATTTTTAATCTTCTCAGAATCTTTCACTTTCTAGGGACAACTAACTGTTCATCAAGGCGCAGGGTCCTTTGTATTGACATTTCATTACATACTCAATGTCCAGTGCACCATCTCTACCTCAAATCTTTGGCTGTCCAGCAGCCAAACTTTAGTCAAATTCAAGAAGTAACAACAATTGAAGCAAGAACTGGCCATGAATGTGAAATCAAGGAGTGGTTAAGAGGAGGTGAAAGGAAAAAGAAACAAAAAGCAAGGGACATGACTGCTCCTGGATATGGTGGAGTAGAAAGTTTATTGTAGATACAGGGGAGAGGAGTTAGAGCAAAGGATATCTGAGAGAGTCCAGAGTGGACATGAACCTGAGCTATGTGAAGAGAAGATGGAGAGGAGTAGAAAGCCAGAACAAGAAATGCTGTGGGTAAATGATAGATGAAAATACCATGTAACAAATTTGGGTGGATTGCATGAGGAAGAGCAGATGTACAGAGCAGATGGGAGATGTACAGCCCTACCCCTGGGCTCCAGGATGGTTTTGCCAGTCATATACTGTAACAAGTACGAACTGAAGGATTCTGGGAAAGCTGAGAGCCAGGCCTGCGCTGATCTGTTACATAGGGACTTCAGCTATTTTTCCCAGTGTTTGAGATTTAGCAAAAAGAAGATAGTGTAAGCTTAAATGATTTCATTATAATTTCCAGAATTATTTTTAAAAGGTAAAATAAGCTTTATGGACAAAAGTTCTCCACGTACTAGACATATGTACTAAATGAAACCTGGTGATCCTCACCTTTCCTCTTTGGTTGTATGTTGGAAGCAACCTTGCTTATACATTGAAGGCCTAAATCAACCATAGGCTTAAGTCAGTCATACATGCCTACTAACACAAAGTCTTGGTCTCTGTGGGAAAGCACTGTTCCTAGAAGAGATAGCTGTGGATCTTGTGGATGGGTGGCCTTAGTGGAAAACTACCAGCCTGGATGATAACAAGTAATCATAAATCTTGCGGATAGGTAGCCTTGGTGGAAAGTATCAGCTTAGACAAGAACAAATGAATTATAGACATGAAACTTAGTGACTTGTTCCCTGCTTCTTCACCCAGCCAACACTCTGTTCTGGAAGATATCTGTACTCCCCCTGAGAACACCTATGCTCCTGTGTCATCCCCCTCCCCACATCCTGCCTCTATGTGTATATAACCCCTGTGTGAAAAAATTAAAATAGTGGTTTGATCACACTATAGACAAGCCATGGTTCTTTGCATGCCCCTGTTTCCCCCATTCTCTCTTTCAGGTAGTCCCCAGTCCTCTTCCACTGCCCTGCTGGACAGGACAGCTGTACACTTTAAAATTGGAATGCTAATATTCCTATTAGACACAGCCACACTGGTTTGTCAAGACCTTCTCTGTTGGTTGAGGTTGTGTAAATACTGAATTTTTTCTAATTAATTCATTTCCTTAACTAGATACTTGACTGCCTTGTTCTATGGACCCCTAACTTTTCCAGATTGGATATTTATTAATCATTTAACATTAACAACATCTCTACCTACTGATAATGCAAACTACAGTGAAAGCAGGAAAGCTCTCTCCCTGATGCCTCTTCCTCCCTTTCTTTGCTATGACTACACCAGCCTCAATGTTGATCAGTCAACCTAATTCCTATACAAGTCTCATCATATTTATATTTTCCCCAAGAAAGTCAGGGAGGTAAGAGGATATTCGTTCACTTCTCTCTCTCTCTCTCTCTCTCTCTCTCTCTCTCTCTCTCTCTCTCCATCTCCCTCTAACTTTCTCTCTCCCTCTCCTCTCTCTTCTTTTCTCTCTGACTAGTCAGGGCTCACTATGAAAACATTTGCAAGACTCTCTGAAAGCACTGGGCAGCTGAGGCAGGACTAGGTGTTCAAAGATATTACATAGAAAGAGAGAAGCCTGAGTACAGCAGAAATTCCTGTAAAGAGAAACAAATAATCAAAGCACTTGAGAAAAAGGAATAAAATTCTGA
>NW_021616140.1:0-2961 GCF_004785775.1 Grammomys surdaster
TGTTCCCCATGACATCAGCAGCCCCTTCTTTGGACATTCCATTGTATATCCTGGAGAGTTCTTGGCATCCCTTGCTATGTCACCAGTGTTGTAGTGACAACAAGTGCACTGAGCTCTCTCAGTGTCTACAGCATATGTCCCTAGACATGATTTCCCGACTGAGGAGACTTTTTGGAAGAGCAGATATGGAGGTGACAGAAAATAGAGAGAGGCAGAAAGTAGCTGGACTTTCATCTGAGAGTAATGAAGGACGAAGAAGGTGGTCTTGGGGAATGTGGAGTAAGTCCTGGGAAGGGGATGTTGAGCTTCCTGTCTGGAGTGGCCTGAGCTGTCCTTCCTAGCAATTTGGGCACAGAAACTGACTTCACTGGGAAGCAAAAGTATTTCCATGATAATCACAATACTTAAACATCAAGGATTTCAGAACATGACTTTCTCCATCCCTTAAGGCAGGTGATGGCAAGGCCAAAGCAGGTAGTTTCAAATACCAAGTCTTTACTTTGATTGGGTTTTGTGGTTGTTACATGGGGACAAAATGAGACCATCAAGAGTCACAGAGGGTCTAACCTATGCCAGTATATGTCAGGGCTTCAGTGGGTATCTGACAGTAGTACCAGGGAAAGAATTGTGCTCCTGGTCATGGTCTTATGTTCTTAGAACTCCTCTGACCTCTTTTCCCTGACAGTACCCACCTTAAATTTCTTTATCACCCATTGTGGGTGGCAGGTATTTCTGTCCTATAACCAAATATCTTTCAATATTGATACACTCAGACAATGAAACCTATTGCCATCTCTGGGGTGTTTGGTGTTTCAGTATGGGGAATTGCCACTGTGTTGACCATGGTCTCACTCTGCATGAATTTTAGTCCAAACTACTGTGCCTTGACTAACAAGGTGGGACATCTGACTATCTCCTATCACTCAAGTTCTTTGGGTTATTTAATATTACATCTGACTTGTGAAACCACAAGACTGAGGGATCTAAAGCCAAGTTGCACCTTGTAAAAACTGACAATAATGGTGGAGAAGCTACCTCTATGGTCATCATGAGACTGTGTAGGGAGATAGAGGAAACACCTGGCTGCTTTCATCTCCTGGTCTCTATAGAGTGAAGGGAGAACTGAGATTCACTTAGGAGGCATCTAATGCCTGGACCAGACTGTTTGCGGTGTCCCTGGTTTCTAGGCATTCTCTCCTTCTCTTAGCGGTGAGGGTGTTCTCCCAGGACTCTCTGCATTCTCTTGGGGCAGTTTAATTATGTTCTTCTGCCTACAGTGTCTGGCAGACAGTCATCATGCCCTGCAACTGTCCTAAGCAAGAAAGAGGCCAAGAAGGAGGCAAAGAGTCTGACCAAAGAGCTGGAGCTCAGTACCCAGGAGAGAAACGAGCTGAGAGACCGCTTGATCTATGTCACAAAGGGATCCATGAACAAGAGGTACTCATTGCTCCAAACCCTTTGGTGTCAGTCTGACATCTGCAATGTTACCCTCATCTTATACTTTAAGGTTGTGAGTTCTGGGAAGCAGTACCTCCACAGAGTCCCTGTGCCCAACTTTATGCCCCTAAGTGCTTCTTAGAGGAGAGGCTGAACCTGAAGCTAGGTTAGGAGCAAGAAGGGAAACGGACTCTTTTGCTTCCTCCAATTGAAATGTAGAACTTGTGGTCTGAGTAAAGAATTCTGGATGGAGGCAGTGGCTAGTGAATGCGCAGCATGCATTTGGAAAGTCCTTGACAGATGCAGTGAGTTTCTGGTGACACTTTGTACTTACCTGGCTCTTAATTGAGGACTGGAAGGTCCTAGTAGCAACTGTTCTGACACTGTTCATCCCAACGCTTGACTAGAAGGCCTGAAGCTTATGCCTGTTCCTCTTTGTCTGTGTGCCTTATACTCTGAGTCAGTAATGCTGAATGAATTTCTTCTTATTCTGGTTGTTCTCTCTCCAATGCTGTATCTCTCTCTTCCTCATTCTATGATTTTGTTTCTTTTTCCTTTTCCTTGTCTGTGTGCTTGTGTGTGTCCACATGCATATGGATGTGCAGACATAGAGTAGGTATATATTTCCTTCCACTCTTTGGGAACTAGGGTTCTGTGTTTTGTCCTGTGAATTTACCTGTATAACAGTGTAAAGGTGATATGAGTCCAGAGGCCTGGGAGCCCCTACTGTAAACAGCACTGTTCATTGCCTGTGTTGTGCCATTTGTCTGTACATTTGTAGCTCTTTGAAAGTCTAGAAAACTATGTTGATGTCTGGTCTCATCTCCAGAATTATATGTAATGATAATCTCTACACTATTAGTTATCCAGTATTTAGAGTCCCTGTTTTGAAAGTAGGAAATATATAATCACAGGTTTCTGGTGGTCAAGGACATGTGGCCTAGTCTCTTTAGAGCATAAGCTGCTAGACCTGTAGTTCAGGCCAGCTGAGTGAACACAGGGAGCCAGGGAACCCTCCATCTGCATGCCAAACTTCTGCTGTCCAGGATAACATGTTTCCAAAGGTGGAGAAGATGCAAGTATGTAGAAGGAAGAAATTGGCCTTCCAGGATTGGGGTAGGACAAGACCCAGCCTGAGTTCATGTGTTACTAAAAGCCATGTTCATGGAGTTCTGTCTTCCTGGGGCCAGACCCTATTACAGGCCAAATCCACTGTATGAAAAATTGAAGTTAAAGGAGAAGATGGTCACGTCATTCCTGAACAAATTAGAGACCGAGAATATTGACTCCTGTGAGAACTTCCAGGAGCACAAGAAGGAGATTAACTTCTATAGGTAAGTACAGGTCATGGAGGCTACCATTTGTGCAATGGCCATTTTTGCATTCCTTTGATTCTGGAATGGATAGTCTGCAGGTCTGATCTCTCCCTTCGGCTTCTTAACCATCAGTGTACCTTGGGCCTTTTGGACTCATGTTTCTTCAATCTGTAAGAGAAAGTTAGCCTTGCCAGTGTTATCCAGGCAT
>NW_021616141.1:0-2147 GCF_004785775.1 Grammomys surdaster
GCTTTTAGAATCCACAGCCCCTGTTCTCTCCCTGTTATGATGTGTCTCCTCTAGTGCTCAGCTCCTACCAAGATCAACTTGCAGTCATTCATTCAATTAATAAATAATTGTGTTTACTTTTATTTTGCTTGCCAGGAGACTCCTAGTCTAGAGAGTGTAGTTGCAGGGGGGCATAGAGTAGAATTCTTGTGATGGTTTTAAAGTCTGAGGGTCTCTGATTCTCCAGCTCTCAAACTGTATTGAAATGCTGATAAGAACTTCTAAGAAGTCCTAAAAACTTTCCCTTTCTTTCTGAGGGTAAAAGACTGCTGGCTTAGGTGATTAACACCTGTAGCCTAACAGGCGAGGATTAGGCAATGTGGCCTTTGTTCTATCTCAGCAGGACTGGTGCAGCTCTAAATTTCATCCTGCTAATCAGAAGTTGCAGGAAGAAAAAGGGACACTTAGGAAAGTGACTATAGCATTTACTCTAAGTTGTAAAAAGTTTCCTATGAAAGCTATCTAAGGGTAAGAGCAGAAAGATCCTAACTGGGAAAGGGAAAAAATTCTAGTAAGGGAAAAATTCTTCTAAGGGAAAAAAATTCTTTCCCATCTGCTTCTCATCTCTTTGTCCTCAGTACTAACACATCTTTCAGAATATATGATCACGTGTTAATAAATTCATCACATGTTCATACAAAAAATCAAATCATAAATTGAAACAGATGTTTACAACAGAGAACGTTTACCTGCATGTTTACATTTAGGAGTAATTATCTGGCTAAACATTCATCACCTGTCTCAGCTCTATAGGTTCACTAAAGGTTTAAAACCATAAGTAAGTGAGTAGTGAAGTTTTGTATAGACAAACCCAGTCAATATTTTATTTTCTGCCCTAGCACCTATAATAAATTGTTAGTTTCCTTTTTATGACCTTTGGTTAATTGTTTTACAACATCTTGGAATGTGCTTTGAATAGAAGAAAGTCTGGTTACTATATAAGAGCAATTAACTGGTGACACTTGGGAGACTGGCAGAGTTCCCACTGCAGCTTTGACTAACAAGAAAAAAAAACCTAATAGCAGTCCCACTATAAAAGGGCTTAATTATCACAAATATAATTTTAGAAATTCTTATAGGATCATCATTAATACTTAAGAAATCATCTATTTGTCTATATAGCATCACTACAAGACACTACATCATAGATCTGCAGAGATCTGCTCCAAAGCGGTGAGCTATTATTTAGTGATTGTCATATACATTTAATAATAACAGGAAAAGGATATTAATAAGAAGAATCTTTTCTAAAATGAATTCCCTTTCACCTTGCTTAATAACGTTGAACTTGTCCCAATGACATAATAATCTGAAGCAGGCTATCTCAGGAAAACCACTTGCTAGTTATTAGCTTGTCCCATTATGGCTGCTGACATTTGCTCATGGACATACACATATGTGGGTGCTCTCAGGCCATCAGTGGTTTATATATTGAGGTGAAAGAATGATATGTGTTAAGTCCTTCCATTGTATCCATCTCAAGGTGGAACTTAGGTCATCATAGTTGCAGGTACGTTCTTTTACCACACCCTGATCAATCTTGCTCTTATCCCTATATCCAGTATCTAATAGGACCTTAATAGCTCCAACAATGGGGTCAATCTATGATAAAGCTGATATACAAATCTAAAAATAGAAGTTTCACATTTACAGAGAACCTTGACAGGATGTGCCACAGAATGAAGGATAAGGAGACCATATACAGTCCCGCCTAACTCCTTGGAAGGAAGTGCTGTGGCTATCAGTGTAAGACAGACTTTAGTACCACTGCAAATTGACCTTGGCTCCCAATTATAGTTGCCATCGTAATTATCCAAATAATAATCCAGAGCCTGCAGAATGGCACTACAGAACTTCTTCCTGTATCTCTCTGCTTCCCTGGCATAACACAGCATGGTTTTTCCTGGTTTGTCTAATCTACAGGGCCCTTTGATTCAATTTCACCGCTCCAATGCACTCTTGTCCTGTCTGTGGTCCTAGCCTTTCTTGGTAGCTGTTCTTTCTACACCAAGTTCCCTGACCAAAGAATTGCAGTACCATGAGGGCCGAGAAGTTCCCAGCTTGTCTAATCTCGGGATGAAGTAACAAGATCCCATGGGTGCTGGGCA
>NW_021616142.1:0-3605 GCF_004785775.1 Grammomys surdaster
CAGTCTTGTTTGTCCCTGCATGACTATCCCCAGCTGTAAGAAATGTAGCACTATTTAATGAACACAAAGCCACACAACGGGAAAGGGCCTCTGATTTGACAAGTGTGAATTTGCTTCAGGCCCCCTACCTTTTTTTTTAAGAATATAAGAATATTCTTTGACAATTGCATAGATGGTAAAATGTAACTTGAACATACCCAGCCTCCAGTACCACCCCTCCCTCCCCAGCTTCTCCCCCAACACATCTCCTTCCTGTCTCCAAGCCTTCTTTTTCCTTCCTTCCTTCCTTCCTTCCTTCCTTCCTTCCTTCCTTTCTTTTTTAATAACCTACTAAATTCAACTAGTGCTGCCTGCATGCACTTAGCATGGGCATCATAACAACAGCCACATCCCCAAAGACAAGTGACACTCCCTCCATCCCAAGCAGCCATCAATTGCAAATAGCTCCTCAGCTAGGTGTGAGGCTTCCCCACCATCCATAACTGGTCTGTGGAATGTCCACTGATTTAGTCTTGTGCTGGTCTAACTAAGTCTGTGGGTGTAACAGCCATATCATATCCAGAGGATGGCTGCAGCTCCTCCTGGATCCTCTGGCTCACCGCCCCAGCCTTCGGGGGCTTGATACAAACTCCCCACTTGACACTTAATAATCACGTGTCTTCAGCTCTCTGCCAAATTTTGAGTCTCTACATTAACCGCAGCCCACTGCACAGAGGAGCTTCTCTGACCATGGTTTAAAATAGCCTTCATCTATGGCTGCAACATACATTTTTAGCAGGCACTTGGATCACATGTCCATTATAACAGACACAGATTCCCCCAACCCGGGGCATATGACATTCCTAGCCCTTGTTTGTTGGTCTGTTTGTTTTGTTTTTAAGAGTCTGCTAGCCCAGGTTGGCCTCAAAATCACAAAGATTTTCCTGCCTCTGCTTCCCGAGTGCTGGGACTAAAGGTATGTGCTAACATGTCTGGCTTTTCTTTTCTTCTCTTTTTAAGATATTTTGTAGATGAATATTTGTTTATATGTATGTATGAACAGCACACATATGCCTGGTATTCTCAAAGTCCAGAAGAAGCCATTGGATCACTTGTAACTAGAATTATAGATGGTCATAAGTCACTGTGTAGATGCTGGGAACCAAACCCAGGTCTTCTTCAAGAGCAGCAAGTGTTCTTAAACACTGAGTCAACTCTCCAGTGCCTAGTCACAAGCTTACGGAACCAAGTGTGAATTGCTTTCCGGATAGCTTTCAATCAGAAAGCATGCCAGGTGTGTTGACATATACTGTTAATCCTAGCAGTCGCAGAAGCAGGCAGATCTCTGTGAGTCCAAGATTAGCTTGGTCTATATAGTGAGTTCCAGGACAGCCTGGAACTACACAGTGAAACTTTTCCTCAAAAAGTCCAAGAAAGAAAGAAAGAAAGAAAGAAATTAACAGTGATACCACTATTGTACCAGTAGGTACATCTTACCTGGCATTTTTTATATTTTAAAATTAGCCTCTAGAGTGTCTATGAATGGCACAATTCTGGGTGTGGCACATGTGCTATTAGTTCATTTGAACCTGTTGAAGTCGTGTCTTGTTAATTAATCCTCGTACAAATATTAAAAGTTCAGAGAGAAAGACTTTAAAATGTCAACCATTTTTTGCTGCTCCTGGAGGTCTTGTTCACAAACCTGAGGACATGTCTGAATTTCTAGGCATCGGCTTCAAGTATAAGGAACTTAATAAGGTGAAAGTAAGTTGTGCTCTCTCCGGAAAACAGCTTGGCCAGTTGTAATGACGCATGTTGATAACTCAGGCACTCAGGATGTAGAGACAGGAATTCTAGGACAGCCTGGGCTACCTAGTGATACTGTTTTAGAATACCAAAATAACAGAAAATTGGTGAAGAGGAAGGGGTGGGGAGAAGAAGATGAAGAAAAAGAAAGAGGAGGTGTTTACTTTCCTAGAAGTTTAGAAAGCACCGGGTAAGTCTCAGAACTTCCATTGTTTTGGGGTCCACTTATTTCCAGATTGAGACCCACCCGGAGTGCCATCCCCACAAACGTCTGGAGATGCTGTAAGCACACTCCCTGGGTTCCACTTGTTACATTGTTACAAACATGTCATCACGGACTTCATAGATCTCTTAAATCCACCCACATCTAAAGAGGATCTACAGGAAGGCCCTCTGCTCGTTGCTGCTAAATCTAGCTCCCTTGCTTTGCCGGTACCAGCCCAGGTATTTGCTTAGCCAGCTTCACAGCAGTTGTTAACTCTTATGTTACAGACATCAGTTCAGAGGGATAGCAGAGTAGTTTATTGATTAATCCTGTCAGTAGAGACAACAACAAATACTGGACAGAATATTTGAAGCTTCTTTTTTAAACGCATCAATAAACCAGGACAGAATGAAAGACAAAGTCCAAATCCTAAGGTCATGTGAAAGCCAAGTGTTACGCCAGCACGGTATGCATTGACTTTCGTTTTTACAAACTCTCAAGGCAGCAAGGGTTTGTCTCTGATGGGGTCTCTGGTGAGCAGCCCCACGCTCAGCATAAACCAGGAAAGCTGGAACCCAGGGGTTACAATTCGGTATAAGAGCAAATTCAACGTGAACCTTCACCCTCTCTGCCCACCTGGAGCCGGGAACTGCGCATAAGCATGAAGAGCCTCTGCTGAGAAATAAGTGCATACGCGTGAGGTGATCCATAACTGTAAGCCAAACACTCACTTTCCTGTGATCCTGGGCTGGCAGCACCTACAGGTTTGTGACAATATCAAACAAAGGACACTCAGGGAGCAAAAGAAAACCCCTTCAGATACAGTTCCAAGAATCATGAGGATGTTACTCTGCTGCCTGTCACTGTGACAACATAAAAAGTGGAGGTGTTTATTTTGGCTCATGTTTTCAGAGAATTGAGGCCGTGTGTGCTCAGCCTGCTCACTTTGGAGCTGTGATGAAGAGTGTGGCTACCACATGGCAGCCTGGGAACAAAGGATAAAGGAGCCAGGATCTTAGGATCTTACTGGATGTCTCTGTAAGGGGCAAGCCCCCAATAGTTTAATTCCTTCCTTTAAGCCCTGCTCTAAAAGGTTCAACAACATCCCCAAATCACCATCAACCAGAGACCAAACCTTCAATATAAGAGCCTCTAGGGGAATCATTAAGATTCCAACCATAATAAAGAGCTTACAGTTAATGAATAAACAAGCAAACCTCAGGGGGCTTGCTGACATCCAGCCTTGCTCCAGGCTTAGCGAGAGACCCTTTCTCAAGGGGATAAGGCTGGAACTGACAGAGCTGGACTTCTGAAGTCCTCCACTGGCTGCTGCATACATGTGCCCAAGTGTGAACATGCACACTAATAATAATAAAATGTTAAGTTAAAAATAGTTTGAAACACAAGGAAACAAAACATCATGAAAAACAAAACAAACAAACAAACAAAAAACAAAAACCACTACAAAAGACAAACAGAGCACAGTAGTTCACAGCACAGTAGTTCACAACCCAGGGCAGCTTGCATGGCATGCAACTTGCATGGCATGCCTGGGAGAGTAGGGAGACGTACTGCTGGCATCTGGTGTTTAAGGGCAAGGCTGTTGTTAAACATC
>NW_021616143.1:0-6371 GCF_004785775.1 Grammomys surdaster
AGAGCCCTGTCTTAGGCCATGTAGGCTGCACCCACTCCCAGCACCACGCACTCCTTTTCGGCTAGAAAGGCATACTCTTAATAATTAAGCTAGAGACATTTTATTTTCAGGGAACAAGAACAATGGCAGCACTGGTTGATTTGACTGCACCAAGGCTCAACTGGTGATGATTAATTCCTTATACCCATTTTGCCCTCAGCTTCCTGATATGATTTATTAAGAACTGATGATGAGTAGGTATGCATTCTGAGGACTTAAAATAGATATGACTGATTTTCATATAAATATGTAGGTTTGTGATTTTTATAAGATTCTATTTGTAACCCCATAGGAAGAACAACAATATCAACCAACTAGATCCCCTAAAGCTCCCAGGGACTCTAAACCACCAACCAAAGAGTACACATTGGTGGACCCATGGCTCCAGCTGGATATGTAGCAGAGGATGATGGCCTTGTCAGGCATCACTGGGAAGGAAGACCCTTGGTCCTGTGGAGACTCGATGACACAGGATAGAGGAATTCTAGGGCACTGAGACACGGGTGGGCAAGTGGGAGAGCACCTTCATAAAAGCAGAGGAGGGGGGAAATAGAGAGTTTTTGGAGGGGAAACTGGGAATAAAGATAACATGTGAAATGAAAATAAATAAAATTACCAATGAAAGATCTGTTTTCACAAAGAAAAACAATAAAAAAGATTCTTATAAAGTTACTTTAAAAGATAAATAAAACAATTAATCCTTTGATTGTAAATTCAAATTGTTGCCTGCAAACTGGTTGAGAAAACAATCTTGCTTGTTTATACTTTGGTTTCGTTTTTATTTAGATTCATTTTATTTTATGGGTGAGTGTTCTACCTGCATGTACACCTGCATGCCAGAAGAGGGCATAAAATCCCATTATAGATGGTTGTGAGCCACCATATGTTTGCTCGGAATTGAACTCAGGACCTCTGGAAGAGCAACCAGTGTTCTTAACTGCTCAGCCACTTCTCCAGCCCACACTTTATTAATTTATAACAAGTTGCTTAGGAATCTACATAGATTCTTGAGAATTTGTTTACTTTAGTTGTACTATATATAATGTTATTTCTTACAAAGGTATTGGGGAACATACTGTGCTTTTATAGACAGTCACTAAAGGCAAAATAGAATGTAATCACATCATAATTTTATACTGCTTGAAAGATTTTGCTGGGATCTGCAAGACATAGGAAAAAGAATAATGTTGTTGGAACATTGGTCTTTCTAACTATCAACTTTGTATATGTATGTATATATTTAAGGTTTGTATGAGAGTATGCTAGAACATTGTTCCTTCCACCATCAACTATGTGTATATATATGTATATGTATATATATATATATATATATATATATATATATATATGCACACATATATATGGATATATATGGATATATGTGCATATATGCATATGTGTATACATGCATGTATATATATGCATATACATGTATACATGTATATAGGTATACATGTGTATGCATGCATATATGCATATATGTATGTGTGCATAAATGTAAATATGCATATATGTATGTATGCATAAATATAAATATGCATATATGTGTGTAAATATGCATATATGGATATATATTATATATGCATGCATACACATATGTGTGTGTGTGTGTATATATATATATATATATATATATATATGTGTGTGTGTGTGTGTGTGTATGTAAAGGTATTGGTGAACATATTGTTTATTCTTTGTCATTCACTGGAAGATAAGTAGAATATAATCACATTGTATACTGCTTGACAGATTTTACATACATATATATATGGATATGGATATATGTGTATGTATATGTATACATGTATATATGCATGCACATATATGTGCACATATATGTATATGTGTGTATATGTATACATGTATGTATACAAATGTGCATATGTATATATGTACATATTTGTATATATGTATATGCCTATATGTATTTGTACATGTAAACATGTATGTATAAGTGTACATATGTGTATGTGTATATATGTATATGTATTTTTGTATATGTGTAAAGTTTGTGTGGGAATATGTTGGAATTTGGTTCCATCCATCAAATCTCTATTTGTGTATATATGTAATGTTTGCCTGGGTGTATGTTGGAGCTTGTTCCATCCACCAACTTTGTGGTATATGTACCTATGTATATATATGTACCTATGTAAATTATATATATGTACCTATGTATATGTATCTATATTTGTATATGTATATGTGAAGTGCTTAGAGCCTGTTTACTTGAGCTTTGCCCCATCCATTAAATGTGTGAATATGTATATGTCCATCTGTCTCTCTGTTTGCATGTTTGTGTTTCTGTCTGTCTATCTCTCTCTCTGTCTGTCTGTAGGTATGTATTTGTATTGTGAAATTGCTAGAGCTTGTCTTTGTAACAACCATTCCATGTATGTTTGATTCCCCTATTATTCTTTAATCACTGACTGCCACAGGCAGCAGCCCATGTCAGTATCTGGACCAACCCACATCAGCAACTCTCATCACTGACCTCCATCGACTGCCTCAGTTTACCCTGTAGGGTCGAAGCTGATCTTTGTCATGAGGTAGAAACCTAGTGCAAGGGAAATTCTCTGAAATCTATGAGAGTGACTCCTCAAAACCTCACAGTAAGGGGTGGTTGTATATGGAGCTTAAACTGGAAGTCTTCTATAACCAGGCAAAATTTTCATGGGAGGGATTGGCACACCAATCCAGCCAGGAAATTTTCAACCTACAATTTTTCCTGTCTGCAATATGTACTGGGGTAAAGTTTGTGGAGAACTTGTGTGAATGGCCAACAAATCATTGGTCCAACTTAAGATTCATGCCACAAGAAGGAGCCCACTGCTGACACTCCCTGGAGAGGCAGGAACCAGAGGCTGGATAGCACAATGACCTAGTATAGAACCAAAAATTCTAGGCAACAAAAGGTGAAATGATTCTCCTCTTGATATTCTGCTATACTCATAGTAGACCACACCTAGTATAAGTATCATCAGAGTGGCTTCATTCAGCAAACTGATAGGAGCAGATTCAGAGAACATTAGATTGAACTTGGGGAATCCTGTGGAAAAAAGGGAGAGAGAATTGTAGGAGCCATATGGGTCAAGGACACCAGAAAAACATGGCTGACAGAATCAATGAAACATTGTTCATATGAGCTCTCAGAGACTGAACTGATTTGCATATATGTTATGATTGTGTAGCTTGGTGATCTTGTGTGACTTTCAACACTGGGAGCACAGTTGTTTCGCTTGTTTTAGGGACCCTTTCCTTCTACTGGGCTACCTCATTGGGCCTTATTATATCTTGTTATGTCACTTTTGGTTGAAATTCCTGGAGGCCTGTTATTTTATATAAAGATAAATGGAGACAAGGTTAATCTACAGTAGAAGGGAGGTTGGGGGAAGGGGCTGGGAGTAGAGAAAAAAGACAATAGTGCCATCAGGATGTATATAGGAAAGAAGAAAGAAGAATAAATGAAAAAGAAAAAAGTATAACAAAATGAACTATAATGAGATACAATAAGGACTATCACTTCAGAATTGGCCAAGACAAACCAACAGTAGGAAAAGAGCC
The DNA here is from genome assembly GCF_004785775.1 of Grammomys surdaster. Taxonomy (NCBI): domain Eukaryota; kingdom Metazoa; phylum Chordata; class Mammalia; order Rodentia; family Muridae; genus Grammomys; species Grammomys surdaster. The sequence goes on from NW_021616143.1 coordinate 3,604, forward strand.
TAAAAGAAGTAAGAAGAATCAGAGACCCATTCATTCACTCACTCAGAAATTTCATAAAAACAATAAACTGGAAACCATAATACACACACAGAGGACCTGGCTTATTTTAACTGGTTCATTTATTTCCTTGGCTATTTGTTGAGTTCTTTGTGGATTCCTTTATGAGATATATAGCTGGAAAATATTGTCTTCTTTTCTGCAGATTTCTTCTTCACTCAAATATTTTCTTAGGTTTACAGAGCTGTTTTAGTTTTATAATGTCCCATATATCAGTTATTGGCCCTAATTCTTGGGTAAATGGGGTCTTGTTCAGAAAGTTCTTTCCTATACCTATATCTTGTAGAGTATTCCTTATGTATCTTATAGAAGTTTTAGTGTTTCAAGTTGCAACTAAGATCTTTGATTTTGTTCATGCTGATAGATGATAATTCCATTCTTTTGTATATGGACATATAATTTTCCCAGAATCATTTATTTAATTCACTATATTTTCTCTAGCATATCTTTTTTCCATTAGTTACTAATGGCTTTCACATTAGTTGCAGATGGCTATAGTTATTTGTACTCATTTTTGAGTCTTCTATTTAATTTGGCTGGCATGTTTGTTTTTATGGCAGTATCATACTGTTGCTATTACTATGGCTTTATCTTGAATATATCTTGATATCTGGAAGAGCAACCCCTACAGTATTTTTTCTTTCCCAGTATTGTTTTTGTCTACTTGAGGTTTTCCTGGTTCCATATGAATTTTAGGATGTGTTTTCTATCTATTTCTGTGAAGAATGTTGTGTGTCGTGAGTGTGTAATTGGGGGAAACTTTAAACTGATTTTGGCTAGATGGTCATTTTTGCAATATTAACAGTACTGATATATGAACATTAGATGCCTTTCCATTTTCTAGTGTCTTTACCAATCTCTTTCTTCATAGACTTCAAATGTCCATTGTAGAGATCGTTATCTCCATGCTAAGTTTATTACAAGGTATTTTATTGCCTTTGATGCTATTGTAAGTGGGTGTGTGCTCACGATCTCTCTCTCTCAGTGTATGTGCTTCTGGTTTATAGAAAGGACACTGATTTTTTAAAGCTGATTTTAACCTGACATGTTGCTGAAATGTTAATTGTTCCTATCAGTGTTTTGGTTGATTTTAAAAATACTTTATATACACTGTCATATCATCTTCATGTAGGGATAATTTGATTTCTTTTTTCTATTTGGATACCTTTAATTTCCTTCTCCTGCCTTATTGGTCTGGCTAATGCTTCTAGGACTATATTGAAAAAAATGAGGCTTAGTGACCACACCATCATTGAATTGGCCTTTTATTATATTTCATATTTTTAAATTATATGTGTATTCTGGACATAATCCTCTGTTTGATATATAATTGGTGCAGGTACTTTCCCATTATATAGGCTACCTCTTCACTGTAATGATAGTGTTCTTTACAATGTAGAAGCTTTAGCTTTCAATTTTTGGTGGTCCTATTAGTCTATTGTTTGTCTTATGAGATGAATAGACACTTTCCTTCAGGATACCAACCTAGAAAGGCTACTTATGGAACAACAGATGGTCTCATACTTGTACACATACAAGCAGGCAGTGTCAATTGGAAGTGTAAATATTAGAAAAAGTGTCAGATTGGTCAAAATGAAAGATAATATAAAATTGGTAAAAACAAAGGTGTGTCTGCTGACGTAGTCATTACCCTCAAAAAAATGTCTTAAGAATGTCTCATGGAGAGGACTTCCGGTTTGGGCCCGAGCATAGAGCAGGTCACAGGCGGCAGCTCCGTACCCAACCCCAGAAAACCGAGAGAAACAGGGACTCCCAAGAGCTTGAACTCACGCAGCATCCCAGGTAAAAATGAATCACCCGTGATGCCTGCTGTTAGAAGTTCTAATCCAGATGGGCCAGAAGCCAGGATCCTCGCCCTTACCCTCACCCCCTACCTTTTCCCATCTGCACAAGGTCCCCTGAAGCTTGGCAACTGCAAGATCCTGCTTGTCAACTGCAGATAGACTCAAAGCAGTGTACCATATCATCTGAAGAATAGCAGGGAGACCATAACTCAAGCAGTGTACCATATCTTCTGAAGAATAGCAGGTTGCAGTCCTCCTCGCCCCCACGAATAACTAGGACCCGCCGGTCGGGTCAAGTGGCACCCAGACATGGGGCTCGAGGCACGGACCCCTCCGGACAGACCCTCATTGAGAGGATGTGCACCCGACATCAAGATTGAGCGAGACAGAGATCGTCGCCCGCGACCTGTCGTCCAAGGAACCAGGTTGATGCTGCCATCAAGAAGATGGTTGAAGTTCATTACCATCAGCTGAAAATTGAAGAGGATCCAGAAGTGACTCTGCAGGAGACTGACACAGCTGCCAGCTCCCCTGCCTCCCCCTATGGTCGACCCCTAGACTTCCACGCCCTCCAGAAGGGTTCCTGGTATGCCTGGCTTTGCCCTTGTTTCTCTCGCTAGAGAGCTTGGCCTCTTGATCGCCACAACAAAAATTGGCTTTTTCCTAAACCAAGGCCGCCCTTGATATGGCCACTAACATTGGGGAGCCTTCCTTTATGACAATGTTACACCCCAAACTGACAAATGGTTGGTAACTTGAACATTTACAAGAGACTAGGTTGGCTGTGAGTTAGCCCAATGACGGGAATATTGTAGGTCCACTTCCCAGGGGCCCACCCAATGCAGCCGAAAAGGAGTGTGTGGTGCTGGGAGTGGGTGCAGCCTACATGGCCTAAGACAGGGCTCT
>NW_021616144.1:0-2465 GCF_004785775.1 Grammomys surdaster
GAAGTTTGGGGGTCACTTAAGTATACTATCATATCATCTGCAAATAGTGATATTTTGACTTCTTCCTTTCCTATTTGTATCCCTTTGACTTCTTTTTGTTGTCTAATTGCTCTGGCTAGGACTTCCAGTACTATATTGAATAGGTAGGGGGAGAGTCTTCAGCCTTGTCTAGACCCTGATCTTAGTGGGATTGCTTCAATTTTCTCTCCATTTAGTTTGATATTGGCTACTTGTTTGCTGTAAATTGCTTTTATTATATTTAGGAAGGTGCCTTAAATTCCTGACCTTTCCAAGACTTTTGTCATGAAGGGATTTTGAATTTTGTCAAATGCTTTCTCAGCATCTAGTGAAATGATCATGTGTGGTTTTTTTTCTTTTGAGTTTGTTTATATAGTGGATTACATTGATGGATTTCCGAATATTGAACCATCCCTGCATTCCTGGGATAAAACCTACTTGATCATGATGGATGATTGTTTTGATGTGTTCTTGGATTCGGTTTGCTAGAATTTTATTGAGTATTTTTGCATCGATGTTCATAAGGGAGATTGGTCTGAAGTTCTCTTTCTTTGTCGGGTCTTTGTGGGGTTTGGGTATGAGTGTAATTGTAGCTTCATAGAACGAATTGGGTAGTGTTCCTTCTATTTCTATTTAGTGGAATAGTTTGAAGAGAATTGGTATTAGGTCTTCCTTGAAGGTCTGATAGAATTCAGCACTAAAACCATCTGGTCCTGGGCTTATTTTAGTGGGAAGACTTTTAATGACTGCTGCTATTTCCTTAGGGGTTATGGGATTATTTAGATGGTTTATCTGCTCCTGGTTTAACTTTGGTACCTGGTATCTGTCTAGGAAATTGTCCATTTCATCCAGGTTTTCCAGTTTGGTTGAGTATAGGTCTTTGTAGTAGGATCTGATGATTTTTTGAATTTCTTCAGTCTCTGTTGTAATGTCTCCCTTTTCAGTTCTGATTTTATTAATTTGGATACTGTCTCTGTGTCCTCTGGTTAATCTGGCTAACGGTTTATCTATCTTGTTGATTTTCTCAAAAAACCAGCTCCTGGTGATGTTTATATTTTGTATTGTTCTTTCTGTTTCTTTTTGGTAGATTTCAGCCCTGAGTTTGATTATTTCCTGCCTTCTACTCCTCCTGGGTGTATTTGCTTCTTTTTTTTCTAGAGCTTTTAGTTGTGCAGTCAAGTTGTTAGTGTGTGCTCTTTCCAGTTTCTTTTTGTAGGCACTTAGAGCTATGAATTTTCCTCTTATCACTGCCTTCATGGAGTCCCACAAGTTTTGGTATGATGTGTCCTCATTTTCATTGAATTCTAAAAAGTCTTTAATTTCTTTCTTTATTTCTTCCTTGACCAAGTCATCATTGAGTAGAGAGTTGTTCACTTTCCATGTGCACGTGGGTTTTCCATTGGTTTTGTTGTTATTATAGACCAGTCTTAGCCCGTGGTGATTTGATAAGATGCAAGGGATTATTTCAATCTTTTTGTATCTGTAGAGGGTTGTTTTGTGACCAATTATATGATCTATTTTGGAGAAGGTACCATGAGGTACTGAGAAAAAGGTATATTATTTTGTTTTAGGATGAAATGTTCTATAGATGTCTGTTAAGTCCATTTGGTTCATAACTTCTGTTAATGTCAAAGTGTCTTGGTTTAGTTTCTGTTTCCATGATCTATCCATTGCTGAGAATGGGGTGTTGAAATCCCCCACTATTATTGTATGAGGTGTAATATGAGTTTTGAGCTTTAATAAAGTTTTTTTTTTATGTATGTAGGTGCCCTTGCATTTGGAGCATAGATGTTCAGAATTGAGAGTTCACCTTGGTAGATTTTTCCTTTGATGTGTATGAAGTGTCCTTCCTTATCTTTTTTGACTAATTTTGGATGAAAGTTGATTTTATTTGATATTAGAATGGCTACTCCAGCTTGTTTCTTGGGACCATTGGCTTGGAAAATTGTTTTCCACCCTTTTATTCTAAGGTGGTGTCTGTCTTTGTCACTGAGGTGCGTTTCTTGTATGCAGCAAAATTCTGGGTCTTGTTTGTGTATCCAGTCTGATAGTCTGCGTCTTTTTATTGGGGAATTGAGATCATTGATGTTAAGAGATATTAAGGAAAACTGATTGTGGCTTCCTGTTACTTTTGTTATTAGAGGTAGAATTATGTTTGTATAGTTATCTTCTTTTGGGGTTGTTGGAAGGTTACTTCCTTGCTTTTTCTAGGTTGTAGTTTCCCTCCTTGTGTTGGCATTTTCCATCAATTATCCTTTGAAGTGCTGGGTTTGTGAGAAGATACTGTGCAAATTTGGTTTTGTCATGGAATATCTTGGTTCCACCATCTATAGTGATTGAGAGTTTTGCTGGGTATAGTAATCTGGGCTGGCAATTGTGTTCTCTTAGGGTCTCTATGATGTCAGTCCAGGCTCTTCTGGCTTTTATAGTCTCTGGTGAGAAGTCTG
>NW_021616145.1:0-2493 GCF_004785775.1 Grammomys surdaster
GTGCTAGATTCATGTAGACTAAGCATAGTGAAACAAAAAAAAAAACATTCCCTGGCACTAATTTGTCTCTGCAAAAAAAAAAATGAGATTATGGGGGCTATACCAAGCCAAAGGACCTTAGAAACTATCCAATGCCAAAATACCCATAGTCTAGTCCAGATTCAACAAATCTCAGAATCCAAAATGTCCTTTGCACCTCCTGAGCTCTCGAAAATTCATTCCAGCATCAAATAAAAACTTAACATTAGATCACATATACAACATCATAGTGTATATATAAAAATTTCAAAACTTCACAGTGGTGATACTCCTTCAAATGAAGCAAAAATCCAACTGCAAAAATTTCAATTCCTGCATTGACTTTACTGATGTCCAACTCTTTTCAGGTTTGCAAACTATAATCCACTTCTGCTGTATGAAAGAAATTGTCAACTTTGTGTTGTGCTGGTTCCAGTCCCTGATAGCTGCTTTCCTCAACAGGCATCCCACAGGGTTCACTGAGGGTCATCTGGGCTCTTATAAAAGGAGCTTGTGTTTCACCTTACACATCAAGTTTCTGTGTGACCAAAAGCTCCTGCCAATAGTACTCCACAGTTGCTGCTCTTCCTTGTGTTCATCCAATTTTACTGGACTCTCAAATACACCCAGTACTTCTGCTTGCACCAGGCAGCACTTTCAACATGAGCCTCTCCTAGGAGTCTTCAAGGTACCAATCCTCAACTTCATTGTATAACCCCTTTCAGTCCTTGGACTTCAACGGACACTGAAGCAGCAATTTCCCCAATGGCCTCACCTAGCCACTCACAGTATCAGGACTCAACTGCTCTTCAGGATCCCTCCATTCCTTCAGTACCCCATGGAAGATACTTAGACCTTGTCTATCTCTGGAACACAGCTTCTTGGTGCTCTCATAAAATACTTCCAATATATTATACCTCAAGGATGACAGTTTCTCAGTCACTGGCAATTTCTTAGCTCAAACTAACTTGATTCAGCTTTCCAAGTAAACTATACTATTCTGGATTCTAAAGCCATAGCTACATGCCCAAAACTTCCAAGTTCTATCAGTTCCAGGTGCTGGAACTCGGCCACTAGTTCAATGGCATTGATCCCAGCAACCTAGCCTCAATGGTTTGCTTCCTGCCTAAGTATTGCTGTCATGGAACATGATCTGTAGACTAACCGTGAAACCAGAGATCTGCTTGTCTCACACACTTGATTTGTGCACAACCGTACTTGGAAGTAATCTTTTCTTTACCTTTACCAAATAAAGAAAACTATTCTTTACTTTCTTTGTTCTAGGTTTGCCTTGAACTCAGAAATTACCTTGCCTCGCTCTCTAGGGATTAATTATGTATACTATCATGCATAAACACAAAGCTTTTCAGAGACAGTATTCTCAAGATCTCAATCCAAAGTTACTGTAATTCCACGGCATGATTTGCACCAAAACCCTCTGTTTTCTAGCCCTTGATCTGGATCTCTGATTTTTCTCCCATTTATGGATATTAGTTCACAATATATGTAGTCATGTTGACAACTGACTGCAGCCATCCCCGTCCATCTCTTGGCCATTTGAATCAGAATCATATCTTCTTTTGTCTAAATGAAAAAAAAATAACTGCAGCATTAAAAGGCCTAGATAATATAAACCATACCTTTCTCAACTGACAATGTACAAAGAGAAACACTAGCTGGGGAGGATATTTCCCCGTGGTCAATTCTCAGTTCCTTCCATTTAGTATCTTTGGATACATGACTTAACACTATTCTACTTCCTGAAACCCTGTTGTGAACACTATATTTGAACCCCTTGATTTTGGACTTTTGGTTTCTCATTTTACTCTACTTCTTGAAATGTTTCCCATAAGAGTGAACAACATAACAAAGTCTAATCTAGGTCTATTTGAGGCTCCCTTTATTAAGGTATTAATTTACATGTCATTAAATTACCCTCCAGAAAACTCTTAAGCACACAAGGAAGCCCTATTCTGCACCAAAATATAAAAAGATATTTTGTAAGCCTCATATTAATACTCCTCTCGACTGAAATCTACTGTGCCAAGCCCCCTCATTTAAAATCACTCTTAGCACCACTCTCTGGCCTGCTGCTAAGACTTCAGCATATTAAGATCCATTTAAAGCATCCAAACTGCCAGAATCGAATTTCCTACAAACAAAATCATGGACAGACCTATCAAAATGATAACCCAGTCTCTGGTACCCTCTTCTATGTTAGCTAATGATTCATCACACTGAAGAGACCCTATGAGAAAGACAACACTTACTGAGGATGTCAGTCAATTTGGGCTGACTTACAACTTAAAGATTCCTTCTATTAACATGATGGCAGAAATTCGGACACCATTCAGGATGACATAGTGCTAAAGGTGCCAAGGAAGGCAGGTTATTTTCTCTTCCACAGGCTGCCAGGACGATGGTTTTAACCAAGCAGCCCTGACCTGAGATTTTCGTGAATCCTCCATTGTGGCA
>NW_021616146.1:0-2141 GCF_004785775.1 Grammomys surdaster
AGGTGTTGCTGTTTCCTTAACTAAGATGCTGCCTGAGTCAATCGAACCAATAAATGGTGTAAAACTTTATTATAAACCAAACCAAACAGACAAACAAAAACAAAAAACAAAACAAAACCAAACAAAGGCCTATGAGTTGATATAGAATGAATGGCTGGTAATTCATCTCCCAGGTCAGCACAAGGCCTTGGTAAGAAGAGCAGCAGTTCATGAACCCAAGGGAAGAAGTCTTCTCTCCTCTTTCCCCTCGGGTTGTGTCCTAATAAGTGTAGCCTAGACCTGGTAGACCTGAGATTTCCTGTGGTCCACTGGAAGCAGTCCTTTGTGTGGTCCATCTTCTGTTGGGGTTTTCTTTAGGCCTCCTTGTTGTTGAGGAGGAGTCACTAGTGACCTGACCCTCTGCTCTGTTCCCCTCTCAGAGTCACCCCTTTCGCAGGTCCCAGGTCCTAATCTTGGAGTCCTGAAGAAGACACTGCACTAGCAAAGCACAGGTGAAAGCCCTTCTTCTAATTAGCAAGACACTTCCATTTCCTACTCCCTAGTTGAGAGATGGGGTTTGGATGCAAATTCTTCCTAGGCTGGGTACCTCCCTGAGTGTGGAATCCGGGTCTCTTCTGGATTTGGGCGTCTCGTGCTTCCAAAATCAAGGAAGCCAGGCTGGGAGTCAGAGCATGTCCAGCAGAGCCTGATAATCTTCTTGAGTGAGAGGCAGCTCAGGCGTCGTGTCCATTGGCTCCAGATCCAGATGGGCTGACGGGTGCTCGTCCACTTGGACTTGGGTCAGCACTTGATCAAGGAAGAAATCCAGAGGGTCTGGGTTGCTTGCTTGAGTTGGGGCGTGTGCTTGGCCTGGTCCAGAGGGCTCTTGCAATTGGGATGTTGGACATTCTGTGCAGAAGGCTGACAGGTCGCTGGGACTGGATGTATCATCCATGGCCACGCCTCAGGCGGGAGCCAGTGGCAACAAGCTGTCCTGGGCACCTTCAAGCTCCCTGCCACCCAGACTCCATGGAGATGCAGAGGGGCTGGCACAAGGTCCTCCGCTTGGATTTGGTCTAGCTGTTGACAAAGGAGGAGCTGGAGAGGGCCCTTGGTACTTCCTTGATTTGGGGCCACTTCTTGCTCTGGTACGAAGGGCTCTTCCAATTGGGATGGCTGGGCCTCTGTGCAGAAGGTTGGCAGGTCGTTGGGATTTGAGGTATCTGTAACTCCTGCGGCCGCCAGTGGCAACAAGCTGTCCCGGGCCCCTTCATGCTCTCTGCCACCCGGACCTCCAGGGGCCTCATCCTCCCCACGTGAGTCCAGCAATTCTTGACCTTGAGCGGTGGGCCTGCCCCTGTTGATGTGCCGCACTCATCTGTTCTGAAACCAGATGTGGATCGTGTCCTCGGGCAATCCTGTCCTCTGTGCCAGCTCCTCCCTAGTAGCAAAGCCTGGCCGTGGGTTCCTCTCAAAGGCTTCCAATAGGATCCTGCTCTGTGGCAAGGTGATTCGAGTGCGAGGCCGCCTGTGGTCTGAGGGCATGCCTCCATCTTGTGCCCTGGAACCAAACTCTTTCTGGAGCTGTCAGGAGGCCAGCTGTCTGGAGCCTGCTGTGGACCGATTTGGGGCGTGCCCCACGGCTCCAGTGGGACTTCTGCGGTTCTGAAACCACATGCGGATGCGGGAATCGGGGACCCCCATTTCCCTGGCCAGATTCTGCCTGGCTGCGAAGCTCAGGTATTTGCTCTGGCTGAAAGCTGACAGCAGGGCCTGCTCTTGCCAGGCCTGCCAAACCGTCTTCCTTCGCCGGGATTCCCGAGCCACGCTGCTAACATCCACATTGCTACCAGCTTCCATGCTGCTAACAAAGGTCTGCAGGAAATATCACCCTGGACGAACTACTCACTTCAGCTCCAGAACAAGCACATGCTCCAGCAAGTGTCAGCAGTCTGGCTGGGGCCACTCACTGTCCCTTATATACCTCTGCCTCTACTCCGCTAGCCCAGCCCACCCGAGAGGCGCCTTGTTCTACAGACAACCAGAACCCCTCATTCAGGGTCAGGACAAGAAGCGCCAAACCTGCAATGCATGGCACCTGAGAACAGGGAAACCGGAACCAGACCTCCAGCGTTCTCTGGAACTCACCAAAGTCTCCCCAA
>NW_021616147.1:0-2149 GCF_004785775.1 Grammomys surdaster
AGCAAGGGGGGAGAGAGAGAGAGAGAGAGAGAGAGAGAGAGAGAGAGAGAGAAAGAGAGAGAGAGAACGAACCATACAGAACACCAAATAGACTGGACTAGAAAAGAAATTCACCAGCCAAATAATTATCAAAACACTGAATATACAGAACAAAAAAAAAAGAATATTAAAACCTGTAAGGGAAAAAGAACAAGAAACATATAAAGGCAGACCTATTAGAATTATACCTGACTTCTCAGTGCTTTCCAAAAGCAAGAAGAGCATGGAAAGATGTGCTACAGACTCTAAGAGGTCACAGATGCCAATCAAGATTACAATACCCAGCAAAATGTTCAATCACCATAGATGTAGAAAAAAAATATTCCATGATAAAGAAAAATTTAAACAATATCTATCTACAAATCCAGCCCTACAGAAGGTGCTAGAAGAAAAACTCTAACCAAAGGAGGTTAGCTACACCCATGAAAACACAGGAAATAATCTTATATCAAAAGAAGGGAAGCACAAATTCCTTCCTTCCTTCCTCCCCTCTCTCTCTCTCTCTCTCTCTCTCTCTCTCTCTCTCTCTCTCACACACACACACACACACACACACACACACACACACACCTGTTTGAACACGGTCAAAAGAATAATGCATGGTGAACAATGCCTTGGGGGTAACTGTGAGAGAGGCTCCAAGAAAAAAGGCAGAGGGCCTTCACCTCAGGTGCATTTTGTTCCCTGGATTGTTTCTGGAAGTGATTTGGTGCCTCCTGTGACAAACGTTTACTCTGAATTTATAAGACATATTTATTTTTGTTGGATATCAGATCGTAGCTATAGAACCCACTCTAGTCAGTGTATCCTGAATCTGGATATGGCATGGCCTTCTGCCTTGCTTGGTGCTTTCTGAGATATAATCTATAGTAGATGCCAGGAAATTGTGTTTAAATTGGTCTGTCCCAGGAAAACTCTGGGAAAGGCTGCTCTACTAATATTTAGTATGTGCTTACTGACATTTATTTACATGTTTGTCTAATCATGGTTTTTGGTACTCAAACAATCATCCTTAGATCATTGTTTTCTTTGTTTCATTCACGTACAAAAGTACATTAAAACTGAAGTAAGATTGTCTACAGCATTAGACTATATAGTCCACCCCATTCTTTCAGGTCCACAGATCCCAGGTCCAGAAGGTCTACATAGGTCTATACACTACCACCACCAGAACTAACAACGACAACAACAACATAACAGGAATTAACAATCATTAGTGTTTGTATTTCTCAATATCAATAGACTCAATTCCCTAATAAGAAAACACAGATTAACAGGTGGATATGAAAACAGGACTCATCCTTCTGTTGCATACAAGAAACACACCTCAATATCAAGGATAGCCATTACCTTAGGGTAAAAGATTAGAAAAAGATATTCTAAGCAAATAGACCTAAGAAGCAAGCCACTTTAATATCTAACAAAATAGACTTCAAACCAAAATAAATCAAAAGATATAAGGAAGGACATTACATATTCACCAAAGGAAAAATCTATCAAGATGACATTTCAGTTCTTAATATCTATACACCAAACCCAAGGGCAATCTTCTTTGCAAAGGAAACACCACAACAGCTTAAATTACACATTGACCCTCACAAACTGATAGTGGGAGTCTTTCACCAATGGACAGGTCATCCAGACAAAAACTAAATAGAGAAATGCTGAAGCTAACTGAGGTTATAAACCAAATGAAACTAACAGACATTTACAGAACATTTCTCTCAAACATGAAAGAATATACCTTCTTCTCAGCATGTTGCAGAACTGTCTCCAAAATTTGACCATATGCTCAAGCAAACCAAGTCTCAATAGATGTAAGAAAATTGAAATAACCCCTGCATCCTTTCAAACCACCATGGATTAAAGCTGGATGTCAACAACAAAATAACAGAAAGCTTATGAAATCACAGGAACAACCCTCTACCAAATAAAAAATGGGTCAAGATGGAAATAAAGAATGAAATAAAAGAGCCGGGCGTTGGTGGCGCACGCCTTTAATCCCAGCACTTGGGAGGCAGAGGCAGGCGGATTTCTGAGTTCGAGGCCAGCCTGGTCTACAGAGTGAGTTCCAGGACAGCCAGGGCTATACAGAGAAACCTTGTCTCGA
>NW_021616148.1:0-1902 GCF_004785775.1 Grammomys surdaster
TTATTTCTGACTTACTGTTATCTATGACTGATGAATAATGATATTTCACCTTTATATATTTCTGATTTACTATGAACTCTGACTTATGACTATTGATTATTCATGTCCATTTATTTCTAATTTACTATTATCCATGAAGGCCGAATGTTGATTATTCATGTTCAATTATTTCTGACTTACTGTTATCTATGACTGATGAATAATCAAATTTCACCTTTATATATTTCTGATTTACTATGAACTCTCATTGATGACTATTGATTATTCATGTCCGTTTATTTCTGATTGACTATTATCCACGATGCTGAATGTTCATTATTCATGTTCATCTATTTCTGACTTAATATTATCTATGACTGATGACTAATGATATTTCAGCTTTATATATTTTTCATTTACTATGAACTCTGAATGATGACTATTGATTAATCAAGTTCGTTTGTTCCTGATTTACTGTTATCCACGAATGCTGAATATTGTTTATTCATGTTCATTTATTTCTGACTTACTATTTCCTATGACTGATGACTATTGATATTTCAGCTTTATATATTTCTGATTTCCTGTTAACTATGACATATGACTATTGGTTGTTCATGTTCTTTTATTTCTGAATTACTATTATCCACAAATTGTTATTATTGATTATTCATTTTCATTTATTTCTGACTTACTATTATCTATGACTGATGACTATTGATATCTCATCTTTATTTTTTTCTTGTTTACAATTAGCTCTGACTGATGACTATTTATTAATCAATTTCTTTCATTTATGATTTACTATTATCCAGGAATGCTGAATATTTGTTATTCATGTTCATTTATTAATGACTTACTATTATCTATGACTGATGTCTATTGATATTTCAGCTTTATATATTTCTGATTAACTATGAACTCTGACTGATGAGTATCGATTAATCAAGTTCATTTTTTTCTGATTTACTATTATCCACGAAAGCTGAATATAGATTATTCATATTCATTAATTTTTGACATGCTATTATCTATGACTGATGACTATTGATTTTTGAGCTTTTATATTTCTGATTTCCTATTAAATATGAAATATGACTATTGGTTGTTCATGTTCATTTATTTCTGAATTATTATTATCCATGAATTGTTATTATTGATTATTCATGTTCATTTATTTCTGACTTACTATTATCTATGACTAATGACTATTGATATTTCAGCTTTTTTTATTTCTGCTTTCCCGTGAACTCTAAATGATGACTATTGATTAATCGAGCTCTCTTGTTTCTGATTTGCTATTATTCATGAAGGATGAATGTTGAGTATTCATGTTCAATTATTTCTGACTTACTTTTATCTATGACTGATGAATAATGATATTTTATCTTTATATATTTCTGATTTACTATGAAATCTGACTGATGACTAATGATTATTCAAGTCCATTTATTTCTGATTGCCTATTATCCAGGAATGCTGAATGTTGATTATTCATGTTCATTTATTTCTGACTTACTATTATCTATGACTGATGACTAATGATATTTCACCTTTATATATTTCACTTTTACTCTGAACTCTGAATGATGACTATTGATTAATCAAGTTCGTTTGTTCTTGATTTACTGTTATCCACGAATGCTGAATATTGATTACTCATGTTCATTTATTTTTGACTTACTATTATCTATGACAGATTACTATTGATATTTCTTTTTTATTTATTTCAGCTTACCAATGAACTCTAACTGATGACTATTGATTAATCAATTTCATTTGTTTTTGATTTACTATTATCCACGAATGCTTAATGTTGATCATTCATGTTCATTTATTTCTGACTTATTATTATCTATGACTAATGACTGACAACATTTCACCTTTATATATTTCTGATTTACTATGAACTCTAACTTATGA
>NW_021616149.1:0-3885 GCF_004785775.1 Grammomys surdaster
TCTCTCTCTCTCTCTCTCTCTCTCTCTCTCTCTCTCTCTCTCTCCCCCTCCCCCTCCCCCTCCCCCTCCCCCCTCCTCTCTCTCTCTGTGTTTGTGTGTGTGTGTGTGTGTGTGTTGTGTCAGATCTTGGTCATCCTGTCAAACCTGTGACATCATTGGGGAGGGGTGGGGGAGTTCTGTATCTTTAATTGTTTGTAGCATTAGAGGCTCACACCTCTACAGAATAGAGTCTAGTGAATGATTAGTTGACTGCAATCTCTCTAGGAGTGCCTCACTTTCTCAGCTAAGGAAGGAAGCTTCTGGTTGTCAGTGACTGGTCATTGTCTGGGTTGGTCTCTGAGCTAAGAGTGTTCCTCCCAGACTTGTAAATAGCCCCCTACTCAGAATCTACAAAAATCCAGAACATTAATAGTTTTATTCATATATGTATTTATTATTTATATAATGTGTATGGATGCTTTGCCTCCACTTGTCAGGACAACTTGTGCATGTGATGCCTGCAGAGTATAGATCCTCTGGAACTGGAGTTATAGACAGTTTTTATCTGACATGTGAGTGCTAGGAATTGAACCAGGGACCTGTGGAAGAGCAACTAGTGCTCTGAATGACAAAGCATATCTCCAGCCCATGATAGTTAAAAAAAAATTATATACCAGTATTGATGGCCAACAGGCTCCCTGAAATGCACGGCAACTTCTAGCCCTGTGCTTATCGCCATTTCTTTGGTGACAAGATTATCTTTGTGGTCTGATGAGAGCAATTGTGACAGTCAGTCAATGCTCTATCCTTGTGAACAGAACAATGACCTTTCTTAATGATGCAGTGCTTAGGGCTACAAAGACGGCCTCTTAAGGATCAGGATATGGTTGTGGGATGCTGAAGATTTTTTTTTTTTTTTTTTTTTTTTTTTTTTTTTTTTTTTTTTTCTTTTCTTTTTTTTTTTTTTTTATTGGATGATTTATTTACATTTCCTATGTTGTCCCCTTACCCCATCCCCCACCACCCCCTCGGAACCTCCAATCCCCTCGCCCCTCCTCCGTCTTCTCTGGGGATGTAACCTCTTGGATGTAGCTTTCCCCACTCCCACCTCCCCACCCTCAAAATTCCCACCCCCTGGGGCATCCAGCCTTCATGAGGTCAAGGTTCTCTTCTTCCACCTATGCCCAGCAGGGCCCTCCACTTTTACATATTCAGCTGAAGCCCTGGATCCCCCCCTAAGTGCTCCCAGGCTGGTGGTTTAGACCCTGGGAGCTGTGGTTGGTTGGTATTGTTGCTCTCCTCATGGTGCCACAAACCCTTTCAGCTCCTTCAGTCTTCACTCTAACTCCTCCATTGAGAACCCCATGATCAGTTCAATGGCTAGTTGTGAGCATCTGCCTCTGAATATGTCTGACTCTTGAAGGCCTCTGAGGAGATATCCATATCAGGCTCTTATCAGCATGCACTTCCTGTCTTCCACATCAGCATCTACCTTTGGTGATTGCACATGGGATAGATACTCAGGTGGGGTGGTCTTGAGACGGCCCCTCCTTCAGTTTCTGTCCCTCACTTTGTCTCCATATTTGCTCCCTTGAGTATTTTGTTGCTCCTTCTAGGAAAGACCGAATCACCCTCACTTGGTCTTCCTTCTTTATGGGCTTCATGTGGCCTGTGAGTTGCATCTTGGGCATTTCAAGGTTCTAGGCTAATATCCAATAATCAGTGAGTGAATACCATGTGTCTTCTTTTGTGATTGGCTTACCTCACTCAGGATGATAATTTCTAGTTCCATCCATTTACCTAGGAACCTCTCGAATTCATTGTTTTTAATAGCTGAGTAATACTCCATTGTGTAAATATACCACATTTTTTGAATCCATTCCTCAGTTGAAGGACATCTGGGTTCTTTCCAGCTCCTGGCTATTATAAATAAGGCTGCTATGAACATAGTTGAGCATATGTCCTTGTTATATGTTCGAGCATCTTCTGGGTATATGCCTAGGAGTGGTATAGCTGGATCCTCGGGTAATGCTATGTCCAATTTTCTGAGGAACCGCCAGACTGATTTCCAAAGTGGTTGCACCATCTTGCAGTCCCACCAACAATGGAGGAGTGTTCCTCTTTCTCCACACCCTCGCCAGCATCTACTATCACCTGAGTTTTTAATCTTAGCCATTCTGACTGGTGTGAGATGGAATCTCAGGGTTGTTTTGATTTGCATTTCCCTGACGACTAAGGATGCTGAACATTTCTTTAGATGCTTCTCGGCCATTCGAGTTTCTTCCGTTGAAAATTCTTTGTTAAGCTCTATACCCCATTTTTTAATAGGGTAATTTGGTTGTCTGGAGTCTAATTTCTTGAGTTCTTTGTATATATTGGATATTAGCCCTCTATCAGATGAAGGATTGGTAAAGATCTTTTCCCAATTTGTTGGTTGTCGTTTTGTCCTATTGACAGTGTCCTTTGCCTTACAGAAACTTTGCAATTTTATGAAGTCCCATTTGTCAATTCTCGATCTTAGAGCATATGCCATTGGAGTTCTGTTCAGGAACTTTTCCCCTGTGCCCAAGTATTCGAGGCTTTTCCCCACCTTCTCTTCTATTAGTTTCAGTGTATCTGGTTTTATGTGGAGGTCCTTTATCCACATAGACTTGAGCTTTGTACAAGGAGATAAGAATGGATCAATTTTCATTCTTCTACATGTTGTCTTCCAGTTGAACCAGCACCATTTGTTGAAAATGCTGTCCTTTTTCCACTGGACAGTTTTAGCTCCTTTGTCAAAGATCAAGTGACCATAGGAGTGTGGGTTCATTTCTGGGTCTTCAATTCTATTCCATTGATCTTCCTGCCTGTCTCTGTACCAATACCAGGTAGTTTTTATCACTATTGCTCTGTAGTACAGCTTGAGGTCAGGGATGGTAATTCCTCCAGAAGTTCTTTTATTGTTGAGAATAGTTTTCGCTATCCTGGGTTTTTTGTTATTCCATATGAATTTGAGAATTTCCTTTTCTAACTCTGTGAAGAATTGAGTTGGGATTTTAATGGGGATTGCATTGAATCTGTATATTGCTTTTGGCAAGATGGCCATTTTTATTATATTAATCCTGCC
Source organism: Grammomys surdaster (assembly GCF_004785775.1). NCBI lineage: Eukaryota > Metazoa > Chordata > Mammalia > Rodentia > Muridae > Grammomys > Grammomys surdaster. The sequence goes on from NW_021616149.1 coordinate 3,089, forward strand.
AATCCATGAGCATGGGAGATCTTTCCATCTTCTGAGATCTTCTTCAATTTCTTTCTTCAGAGACTTGAAGTTCTTGTCATACAGGTCTTTCACTTGCTTGGTTAGATTCACACCAAGGTATTTTATATTATTTGCAACTATTGTGAAGGGTGTCATTTCCCTAATTTCTTTTTCAGTCTGTTTATCTTTCATGTAGAGGAAGGCTACTGATTTGTTTGAGTTGATTTTATAACCAGCCACTTTGCTGAAGTTGTTTATCAGGTTTAGGAGTTCTCTGGTGGAAGTTTGGGGGTCACTTAAGTATACTATCATATCATCTGCAAATAGCGATATTTTGACTTCTTCCTTTCCTATTTGTATCCCTTTGACTTCTTTTTGCTGTCTAATTGCTCTGGCTAAGACTTCCAGTACTATATTGAATAGGTAGGGGGAGAGTGGGCAACCTTGTCTAGTCCCTGATCTTAGTGGGATTGCTTCAAGTTTCTCTCCATTTAGCTTGATGTTGGCTACTGGTTTGCTGTAAATTGCTTTTACTATGTTTAGGTAGGGGCCTTGAATTCCTGATCTTTCCAAGACTTTTATCATGAAGGGATGTTGAATTTTGTCAAATGCTTTCTCAGCATCTAGTGAGATGATCATGTGGTTTTTTTCTTTAAGTTTGTTTATATAGTGGATTACATTGATGGATTTCCGAATATTGAACCATCCCTGCATTCCTGGGATAAAACCTACTTGATCATGATGGATGATTGTTTTGATGTGGTCTTGGATTCGGTTTGCTAGAATTTTATTGAGTA